>NC_088880.1:1709641-1863398 GCF_032884065.1 Artemia franciscana | reverse complement strand
CATCCTTAGGCGAATCCCGGCTGGTGTATTTGAATAAAAGCTAAATCTTTCCAAATCTTCCTCGAAGTTTTTTTTTTGAAAAACAGACGCTCTTTAATGTTCTTAAAACATTCTAATAAAATCTTTTTACCAAGGCTTAAACAGGAAGCTTTTAGTCATTTTATAAATAACTTTGTAGGTGAGCGAAACATCAACCCGTAGAGAGATGTCTTTTTGTTAGTCAGGCGACGCAACAAACGACCGCCGAAGCAAAATTTGACACATTGTTAAAATGAAATGAAAATATTGAAAAAATAGAAAAACATATAAAAAAAACAACAAAAATAGAAAAACAATAGAAAAATAGAAAAATATTGAAAAAACATTGAAAATATTGAAAAAACGTGTTTAACTTTTGATTAGACAGTGAACTCTGTAAGAAAAAAAAACAAAAACTTTTGTACAGATAGTAAATAAGTCCGTACATTCTGATTTTACATCAATGCCTGCATCAATGGGAAAAAGACGAATAAGAAAAGCAAAAACAAATTATTAAAAAAATTAACTTGTAGATAAAGAAATGGGAAAAAAATCAAACGCTATGCAAAAAATACAAAAATGAAAGGAACTCAAATTTCCAAACTACATTTGTTTATTTTTAAACAGAGCAGGATTTACTAATATAATATATATGTATATACTGCTACTTTTGCTATGGGTTGTTTTTCTTAAGTTTTGATTGGTGGCAGGCGTTTACCTCCCAGGCGTTCACCCCTGGAAAATCCTCCCCTACGGAAAATAACCCCGTAAAATAACCCCCTGGAAAACACCCCCACGGACAATAACACCACGGAAAATGCCAACCGTGGAAAACAAACCCCCGTGGAAAATATCCTCCCGGTAAATAGCCTCCTCAGAAAATATCCCCTGTGGGAAATAAGGCTAGGCTATCTAAATTTAAGAATTTTATTTGAGTTGTGTTTTTTTTCCGTAGGGGGAAGGAATTTCGGTACTTGTGTATTATACGCCTCTCACTCTAGTTTACGCTGTGTAAAACTCAAGAACAAACCGGTTTATTCGTTAGTTTCTTTCAGCTTAGCGCGAGACGAGACAAAGACAAGTGACAGAATAGATGGAAACTATATAACTTGGGCTATATATTGGCACATAAGAGTATATATATTTGCACTCTCCAAGTATTTGTAAAGCTTGAAGTCAGAAAATAATTCTTACTTCATAATATGTAGAATAATTGTACCTAACACACCTTGCATGCGGGCCCACTATACTTACCCCCCCCCCCTAATGTGCAAATATATAGCCCAAGTTTGTTTCTAAAGTAACGAAAAAACTAACGAAGAAACCGGTTTGTTCTCGAGTTTTAAACATAGAAAACTTGGACAAACTTGAAACACAATTACCAGAATATTTCACGGAGAGAGAGCCGGATTTCCCGATATTATTTTAAAACGATCAGGAATTAAAGTTAAAGAAACAAGTCTTACAACTGAAGATAAGAAGCAACATCAAACCTTAAAAAGAACAGAAATCATTACGTATATGAAAGGGGTTGCCTCCTTCTCAACGCCTCGCTCTTTACGCTATTTTTTTTAATATAGAATTTTAAAACAAAGCTTATGTTATTGTTCTAATTAAACGACCATTGTGCTTAAGGAATCATTCTTAAAGAATCAGGACAAAAAGTCAAAACTGATATGTAAAACTTGAGAACAAATCGGTTTCTTCGTTACTTGGAAACAAATTTGGGCTATGTATTTGCGCAATAGGGGGGGGGGAGCAAAGTATAACGGGTCTGCATGCAAAAATATGTTAGGTGCGACTATTCTGCATATTATGAAGTAAGAATTGTTTTCTGACTGTAAACTGTCTAAATACTTTACCCCCCCCCACCTTATGTACAAATATATAGCCCAAATTATGTATTTTCCGTCTATTCTGTCCCGTCTATTCTTTGAGTGCTGCATAATACACAAGTATCAAAATCCCTTCCCTCCGCCGAAAATATAAACCAAAACTCAAATAAAATTCTCAAATTTGGAAAGCATTGTTTAAGGGAATTATTTTATGGAAAGAGTTGTATTTACTGGGGGGTATTTTCAGCGGGGGGTATTTTCCACGGGGGTGGTATTTTCCGTGGGGTGTTCAGGGGCGGGGGTAAACACCTAGAAACTTTTGATTATATTTTTTAATGACAAACATGACACCTATCAGAACAAAGTAAAACTTAAACCAGTCGAAATTGCCGAAACCCTATTTTGGGAGGTACAAAATTTATAAACAGTTCGTGGTAACGAACTCTAAGTTTAGGAACGACGCGGCTCATTAGTAATCAAAACTGAAAACTAAATTTTGATATCAATACTTTATCAAAAGAACTGGCTTATTATGTTAATTCCAAATATATAAGATTCATTAAATTTAGTGTTTTCCATCACAAATGACGAGCTCGAAAATATTTGTCTGATTTTTGAAAAAGTGGGAAGATTCCCCAAGGAATTTTAATGAAAATCACACTATCAGATTTAGCGTATCCGAGAAACCAATTGTAGAAGTATCAGGCTCCCATTGGAAAAAGAGTGGATTTTTTTTGCCAGAAGAAAGGTCACGGATACGTGTTTATTTGTTGTTGTTGTTTTTTTTTTTTTTTAGGGATAATTGTATCGAACCAATAGTTTTAGAATATCGGGAAAGGGTTCATTCGAACAGAAACTAGAAGTTCTAGCGCCCTTTTTAAGTGACAAAAAGATAGGAGGGCAAATACCCCCCCCCCCCCTCAAACACCCCCTTTTCCCAAAAATCGTCCGATCGAAATTTTGAGATAGCAATTTTGTTCAGAATAGTTGAAAGGTCTAAAAACTATGCGTTTGGAGGTAACATGATCCCCACAGCCCGCGAGGATAGGTCTTTAAGTTGTAAAATTTGCTCATTGTTTACGTATAGTATTTGTTATAGAGAAGTTTACCTACATTTTTAGTTGGGACGAGAGGTAGTGAAGTTTCTACTGGAGGGATTTTCTACGATCAAAAATTTTCCATAGGAATTTTCTGGGGGGAGTTTAGACCGGGGGAATTGGCCAGAATTCCTATAAAAAATTCTTTTTATTTGTCTTTCTTTCTCTTTGCCGACTAGATTTTACGTGAGGAGATGTCAAGAGTAATTGTCTGGGATTTTTACTGGGGTTGAGTTGTTTAGAGGATCTTCCCATGGGGAGAAGGAGATTTTTCCGTGGTGTAGGAGCGGGATTTCTTGGCATTATCTGAAAAAACCATTGGAAATTTAATTTAAAAAAAAGTATTTTTTCAACTGAAAGCAAGGAGCAACATTATAACTTAAAACAGAAATTATTAAGGGTTTAACACGAACATATGAAAGGGTTTTCCCGCTCCTCAACACCCTGCACTTTACGCTGGAGTTTGGATTGTGTCCCAATTCTTTAATAAAGACTCATGAAGTACAAGGTTCGCTTGATTAGAACAAAAAGAAGGTTTTTTTTTTAAGTACTAAAAAACTTTAGTGTGAATAGTGAGGTTTTGAGGAGGGGACAACTTCCTTCATATACGTAATAATTTCTGTTAGTTTTAGGTATTAATGTTGCTCCTTACTTTCAGTTAAGAAACTTATTTTTTTTAATTTAAACGTTCACAAGAAATAATTGTTTTATCGCATCTACATTAGGGATTTTCTGGAAAAAACATTTTCCATGGGATTTGGTATTTTCCCATCTGGCATTTTCTGGTATTTGGCATCTTCTGGAAAACTCAAGAAACTTAACTTTTCTATAAACACCGAGTGTGGCATAAACCGCCATTTTTGGCTGCACTTGTCTAGCTTGCAAGGGGGTCCATAAAAACTATTACAAGCGAAGACCCAACAATTCCAAAGACCCGATTTGTTAACCGTACAACTCCTCTATTAAATCGATAAGCAAAGAAGCAAAACGAAAATGATTTGATTCTTTGTTATTGGTTGATATTTGGTTAATTATTGGTTTTGGCTAATTTGGTTGAATTGCTATTGGATATTTGGTTGATATTTCATCTTACTAGACGAGCCGTAGTGGGTGTTTTTTTTTTCCTTTTTTTTCCTTTTTTTTAAATGTGGGTGAAGATAAGAAAATTTATATCTTGATCTCAATCCAAAATAAAACTGATTATTCTGAAAGACAACTTTTCCTTGCCATATTCTGTGGCTTCTCAGCTGGTGGCAATATTTTCGCTTCAAAGTATTTTTTTTTTTTGTAGAAGGGAGCGGGGGGGCAGAACTTAAGCGTTTATTATTTACAGGAATTGTAAGCTGTTGCCACAACTTGCCGTCTCTTTTTTTTTGCTAACTTCTGGTGAAGAATAGAGCCATTATTTACAGCTGAGTTTAACCCTAATTTGTATATTTGCATACCAAAATAATTATAGAAAACATCTTAAAACACTAACTACTTTCAGAAACAAATATTTAAAAACACTATTTAACCATTTAATTGCCTAAAGAATTATTATTTGTACTTTTTTTGGAAGGTATGTTTCGAAACTGGTGTGAACCTACGCCTAGCGGGGGAGCTTTGTATACGCAGAACAACTTAAACATATTTTTTTCTGGCAAGAGTAAACGAGACGAAATTCAAAATAATTAAAAACTGTCAAACTACAGCTTCATAGATTTTTTTTAACATTTGCCAAAAATGAAACTGTTGGCAAATCTCATTGGCATGAACATCCTAACATTTTCCCCATAAAACTGGCCTGTGTCAGCACCCGACAATGATTTAAAGGACATTTAGATGTCATAAAAACTTTATTACGAATATGTTTCGGCTAGTTTTCGTAGAAGGAAATCATAATGGAGATTCATTTTTTCATAATCATCATCTCATTTGTCATAGGCGCAGGTAACTACGATCTTTTGGAAGAAAAAAAAACAGTTTTTTCACCTGAAAGTAAGGAGCAATATTAAAATTTAAACAAACAGAAATCATTCCGTAAATGAGGAGGGCTACCACCTCCTCAACTGGTAACTTTTTGCGGTAAGGTTTTTAGGGCTTTAAAAAAGCTTCATTTTCCAGTTCAACTGTCCTTATGTTCTTTTGTGAGTCGTTCTTGAATTATTGGGACAAAACGAACCAAAACTTTAGCGAAAAGAGCAAGGGGTCAACGAGAGGGCAGCCTCCCTCATATGTGGAATAATCTTTTTTCGTTTTAAGTTTTTATGCGGCTCCTTACTTTCAGACGAAAACACTGATTTGATGGTTTTTCAAATCGTACCTGAGCCTAACCAAGATATGATCTGGGCTACTGGCCCCATAAAATTCCAATTTCTTGTTATTATATTGTATATATCACAAATTGTCAGATGGTTGGTAGTGTCAATTACAATTACAATTACAAATTGTAAATGATTGGTAGAAGTTTTTCTTCTAAAGAATTAAAAGGTGCAAAATTTCGGTGGACGAAGAGGGGTATTATTGTTCTTATGGATGGAAATTCTGGGTGACTTTTGATGTTCTGTGTGGCTGAAGCCATAGCGATTTCTACAATGAGTTCTCTGATGTTCAAATACATTGTATGCATATGTTTAAGTACATTGAAAATTTGTATATAAATAGGAAAAGGGAAATGTTAGCAATTAAAAACGCTGAAAACAAAGTTCCCGGTGGCACTTACCCCCCCCCCCCCCCCACAAGAAACTTCTTGGTGAGACTCAAGATGCCCTACTTCGCCTTTTCCACCTCTGTGCCGGTAAGCATGAATGTAACATTTTATGCTACAGAGAAAAAGATTGTCGCACGGAGAGTGGTATTATTACTCCCCTCGTCCCTTTCTCACAACAACTGAGGGGGACTTTAAACATCATTGTATACAAGAAATATGAAGAAAACCATAAATGAGAGAAACATTTTTCTCCGATCAGAAGGGAGTAATCAGCCCGCAGCTCCCTTAATCAGGCTTGGCCTGGTGTGACTGCAAACTCAGCTACCATGGGCCTGTGGAGTTCACGGTCTATTGCTTGATCTGCAAAGCAATAATATTTGGTCATTTTAAGTTGAAACTCCATTCTCAAATGAAGTTTTCATAAAAAAAAATTGGTTTTATATCAATTTTTGATCGTTTTTATTTTTAAACATAAAACCTACAAAAATATACTTTTTTTAGGTGATAAAACTGAAGACATCCATATGATTTTTGCTAAATTACGAATAAGTTTAACTTTTATAAGCTCCCCTTCCCCCCCACCATCAAGCAAAAATGTAAAATCTTTGATTCCCCCGTCTAGTGTTCCTTCAAAGCTTCAACTGGTCAATTAAGATGTTAATATACACACTCGGTCTTTTAGTTTGGTTCAAAACTTGCTTAAAGTTTCAACTTAATATTCTTAACCCGTTCCAGAAACATTAATGATACAGCCTTTTCGCAACCAGGATGCATATAGTTTGATTTTGATTAAATTCAACACCCTCCTCAACTCTCTGAAAGTTTTAATTCAATAGCCTTAGTCGTTCCCGAAATATTACAGATACGCCCTTTTGACAACCTGGATGCATATAGTGCCTTTTTATTTAGACCAGCCAGGCCCGGATCGAATAGGTGTGGGGCCGAATTGGATTTTTTTGCGGGGCCCTCTCTATGTATTAGATATTTGAATAAAATATATCTGCAAAGTAGTTTATGCACGTAAATTAGTTTCCCGTACGTAGTGCAAAATCTCTCTAATACAGGATTATCCCGAGTAAATTCGACAGATTTAACATGAACTTTTACAGGTATCAGTTTTTGCTATCATGAAGTATATATTAAACAGTAATAAACACATTAATAAATATCATTCAGCAATGCAAACTTAAAATAAGTATATTTTTAATTATTTGAATAATTCATAATTCATCCCTCATGGTCAAAAACAATTTGCTTCAAAATTAAAAAAAAATTCATTTTAATGGTAACGGGGGGCCCTTTCAAATGCAGGTCCAGATTGGGTCCGATCACTCCAATCACTCTTTATTTTGCCCCGAGTCCAACATGCCCTGAACGTTTTAACTTAATACTCTTAGCCGTTCCTGAGATATGTAGATACGCCTTTTTGACAACTCGTTGTATATGTTGTCTGCTGATTTAGTTCAACATCCTCAACGAAATTCCCTGAAAGTTTCAATGTTATACCCTTAGTCGTTTCTAAGATATTGTTCTATTGATACGCTCTTTTGATAACCTGGATACACAACGTTTTTTGATTTCGTTCAGCATGTTTCAATGTTATACCTTAGTTGTTTCTAAGATATTGCTCTTTTGATACGCCCTTTTGATAGCCTGAATACACATCTTTTGATTTCGTTCAACATCCTCCAAGCTTTTTAATTTTGAGGGGGCGTTGAAGTAGGACTCTTTTCCCTCGAACCACTTTTAGCTCTTAAAAGGGTGCTAAAACTTACAATTTACAATCGATTGAGCCCCCTCAAAATTTTCTCCGACCTCTCTTTCCATACGAAGAGGTCTGGGCAAAAGAAACAAGTAAATGATATATTGAAGCTAAGTCACTCTTTACTCAGGTAGCAGTGTTCTACGTGATTCCTCTAATTTTCCTACTTTGGGTTTCACATATATGCCCCCCCCCCAGAAAAAAAAAACAGTTATGCTTATGTGTCTGTTCTTTGCAGCTCTTTTTTCTTTTCTTTTTTTGCTTGAAACAAAGTTACAATTTTGGATTCCGCATATCCTGATGTATTAACCAGCTGTTTTTCATCTATTGATATCTTACTAATTCTTGCTTTTATTGACAAATCAGTAGGGGAACCTTCGAATCCTTTTAATGGTGTAATCCAATACTTCTTATAAGGAAAAATAATGAGATATTTAGTCTCCCTTGCAACAATATTCGGACACGTTTCTGAAAATATAAATGTAACCGTAAAATGTCGAAAATGTCACAAAATGTCACAGAAAGTTACAAAATGTTATCTTAAAATGTCACAATAACACATTTGGTGAAACATCAAGGTTTGGACGAGAGCCCAATGGAGAAAAAAAAACGAACAAAAAAGATGACTAAAAGTAATTATTTTTCAAGGATTTAACCAACTTTAACCCAACCGCTGTCAAAGGGCCCCGCTTATGGTGCTAATGCGTCTTCCGTGTATTTATTTATTTCCCTTTTTCCGGCCACTTTGTAGAGAACGAGTGGTCGTAGATAATTAGAAGAAGGCATATTCGATTCAAAATTGAAAGTTTCCTTTTAAAAAGTCAAATATAATTTAAATTAAGATACAATTTTTCTCGAAAAACTTAATTTTTTTGTATATATAGGCCTACGTACTTAAACGAAAGTCAAAATGCCAGGGATAAATTCTATGATAGCCAAAAGACTTTTTTATAGTCTATAAAAACTCAACCATGAAGTTTAGAGCCCCCTACCTTGAAAAAAAAGCTCTATAGTACAAGAATCAAGTTCTTCAGTGTGACACCGATAACGCTCCCTGGACATTCAATACCTTAAATCTCAAAATTTTCAAATATTTTTATTTTTATTATTAAAAAACTATAATTTTTTTATGGCAGTACTGCTACTCAGTAGGGGCCTCCCTCATGCCACTGAGCAAGTCCCCAGGTGGCGACAGGGGAACACCATACCACGTATTCGTTAGAGTTTTCACTTTAAACCCTGAATATAAATAAGGGAAAATAACCAGTTAATCTTGACAGCGATTTTCATCCGTAAACTTCAAATATTAACAGGGTGTTATTTCCCGAATACAGCTGCACCTTCCAAAGCTGTTACTAGCCCATTTTTTGTTGATTTTTTTCCCATATTTTTTTTTTATTGAGCTTTTTCTGAGACATTTTGATTTAATTCAACATCCCTCTCAATATGCCCTGAAAGTTTCAACATAATCCCCTTAGTCGTTCCTGAGATATTCCCGATAATAGAACTTTGACAACCTTGACGCACATTGCGTTTTGATTTAGTTTTTAATTATTTTTTTTTGTTATTCCCTTAACTTGTGTCTCTTGAATTGTGTCATTTGATAAAAGTTATGGATATTTCAATCACACATGCAGCGCCCGTCATGAGCAGATACACGGTCGCTGTGTATGTGACCGAAATATTATGAATTTTTATCATTGTTACTCACTGTCTAATAAAATGATTTGTTCTTATTTGAACTGTTATTTTAAGAAAAAGCAAAAAAAGGTAATCAGCTCTGTAATTAAAACCCAGATGAATAGGTTGCCTACCGGTTTAGGATATTTAGGTGACTGAGAAGACGCTCCCACAGGTTGACTTCTAAGTTCGTAAGATTTGCTTCGTCTGTCAAATTCTTGCTGATGGTTCGACTTTTCTTTATAGCCATTACTTATCACTGGCTGCACAGTATGTGGTGGATATCCATAGTAACTATTGTATGCACCATAACCATTAATTGGTTGTTTATGTTCCTCTTGAACAAACCGTTGTTGGCTAGGTTGTTGATAACTATGAGACGAAAGTCTATCAGCTTCTAGAAAAAAAAAGTTTATTATTAACTCTATGAACGGCAGGACTGTTTGTTGGGTTTGTTGGTATATAATGAATTTGATAAGGGGATTAATGAAAAATCAAAATTATATATCCCCTCCTCCATCGTCACTAACAGATTCTACGTCATTGTAAAGTAGAACTTGTAGCTGACTAGTTCTCAAAATATGTATACCTCGGCATTATAAGGAAAGAGATAACAGGATTGTCAGCAGGGTAAAAGACGAAAATAAATACAACAAGAGGTCTTCTGCTCCGACTCTTTCGTAAATAAATTATAAATTAGAAAAACAGACCAACAAGTTTTGAATGGCATTTATTATTGGTCCTTTGTACAACAATTAACGAATTAAGTGATAAAATATCAATTGTCCTTTCTAACCACTAGCTTATTATTAATTTTCCTCCTACGGAGTTGTAGATGACTAGCTCTTTAACCAACAATCAGCACACACAAGTGAGGGTCGCAGTGACCACCTTCTCATTGAGCCCCCAAGAGAAGCAGCCACAATTAGAGACTGGCTTACTACTGCTTACTTCATTGAACGTCCACAAAGCATGGATCCAGAATTTTTGTTCGGAGGGAGAGGTACCTTTCCCGGGAGAATTAAAAAAAACGTCACTAACAGGTTCTACGTCATTGTCAAGTAGAATTTGTAGCTGACTAGTTCTCAAAATATGTCTACCTCGGCATTACAAGGAAATAGATAACAGGATTGCCAGCAGGGTATAAGACGAAAATAAATACAACAAGAGGTCTTCTGCTCCGACTTTTTCGTAAATAAATGATAAATTAGAAAAACAGACCAACAAGTTTTGAATGGCATTTATTATTGGTCCTTTGTACAACAATTAACGAATTAAGTGATAAAATATCAATTGTCCTTTCTAACCACTAGCTTATTATTAATTTTCCTCCTACGGAGTTGTAGATGACTAGCTCTTTAACCAACAATCAGCACACACAAGTGAGGGTCGCCGTGACAACCTTCTCATTGAGCCCCCAAGAGAAGCAGCCACAATTAGAGGCTGGCTTACTACTGCTTACTTCATTGAACGTCCACAAAGCATGGATCCCGAATTTTTGTTCGGATGGAGAGGTATCTTTCTCGGGAGAATACAAAAAAAAACGCATCATATATATATATATATATATATATATATATATATATATATATATACATTTTTATGATCAGGAAAAATGACAGGTAGAGGGGGGGTTGAAACCTGGTAACACCGCGCCTAGATAAGACCTTGGTGTTCATCCACTAGTCGTTTTGGCTAGTGTCTTAGCCCGTTACGGATGACGCTCCCGATATTAGATAAATTGAAGTCATTAATAGCTGGCGAAGTCTTGCCAAAAAGGGGTCAATCTATCAGGACAACTGTAGCACTGGTCGTGCCCCAAGAAAAGATTTTTTGAGGAGCAATCAAAGGTGGGAGAGAGTAATCCACCAATAGCACCAGTTCTGAGCATCAAGAGCCACTTGCGTTTGGTGGCTTGCATATAACGTTTCCCTCCAGTTAGGTCTGCCTAATTTGGTCTGAAGGTGAGGGGCAAGGTTCTCAGGGTAGGAGAAAATCAACGGTAGACACTTTGACACTACCGAAGAAGGTTCTTCTGCAAAGGTGAAAAAAGGATAGGCAAGTCCTGCCTCAAAATAACACGCTCAAGAGGATACTAATAGCCCTAGCAATTTGGGTTTAGAGGCAATGGACCCCTGAGACCCTAGCCTTGAATCAGTTTCATGAAATCGGCCATAATATCAATAATAATAGCAGATACAGGTATGTCGACCTCTAGAATATGAGTAACTACAAAACAGGAGTGTCACCAAGAGGAAAACAAAAGAGAATAGAAACGAAACAGTGAGTTTGTAAAAACGAACAGATGGCTTCCAAATTGTGATTGTCTTACACTCGATTTGTTGCAAAAGAAGAACAGTATTAATATAACAAATACTATAATACTAATTATATAATCCTGCTATTGTATACATTACAGTCTTTATACTTATCGGAACCAGGGCTCATGCTCATCTGGCAAGGACGACAATTGGAGGGGGAAACTGCCCCCTAGATTTTTTTTCTCCCCTTCCCCCTATATTTCGAAAAATATCTCTTTTGGGCATTTTCACCGGAAAATTTCTTTTTGTTTGGTATTTGCTTTGAAAGAACAGGCAAAACTAAAATTGCCCCCCTCAGACTTAACAAAAATTAATCTTCCTTTAACTATTTATGAGTTGAAACCCGTGTCATCTGGGCGTTTAAGCCAGATGAGTGGGTTGTCTCGGTTATATCAATTACCAGCATTATGGCGACGCTTCAATGTACTGTATCCTACTGTTTACAATTGCAGACGGTTTCTATGTTGAAACCCATCTCTCTTCTTTTCTAATTGGAAATAACCTCAAATCAAGCCAGTATAAGAAATTGGTGGAAATCACTCCGAAGTACCTATAAACAAGCTCTTCCACAAGTTATGGGGGGCTTCAAGCCAGTACCCCCCCTAAAATATCAATATTTGATGCAATTTTCTTATAACGTTTCATGTTTTGCATGATATCCCTAACTTTAATTTTAATGAACTTTTAATTGGTTAACTTTAATTTTTAATAAATTTTAAATTTTAACTTAAACAATCTCCAATACGTGAAATAACGTATATCCAAGTCTCTAAACAACCCCTATCATTTTGAAATCCTTTCGCCTCTTTCCTTTCCTTACCCTCAAATGTTTTTTAAGAACAATGTATGCTTTTTCTTCACATTACACCCCACCCGGTCTTAAGTTTTACCAATGACAAACTTTTGTCGTAATCAATCATTCTGTAAAACGATCCATCTAATTACACTGTCATTAAGACACCGAAGACACTGTGAACCCATATGCTTGATTCATATAGTGACTATATTATATATTCTAAGTGTTTAATAAATCATCACTTCACAGTATAAACTCCATATGTACGAACTGAATGAGAAATGTTATAGGTCTGAGACAACGCTTAAATGAGCAAAAACTTACGTCTACGAGAGCAAAACAAAGCTCATATCTGAGCATACTACAGTTTGACTCAACCCTTACTGGATTAAAAAAACAAGTTTTTATGGCACTTGGTATTAACCAAGTGACATATAGCAGTCGCCAATTCTGTCGGTCTGTCTGTCTGTCTGTCTGTCGGTCTGTCGGTCTGTCCCGGTTTTGCTACTTTAGGCACTTCCAGGTAAGCTAGGACGATGAAATTTGGCAAGCGTATCAGGGACCGCACCAGATTAAATTAGAAATAGTCGTTTTTCCGATTTGACCATCTGGGGGGGAGTGGGGGCCCGGTTAATTCGCAAAAAATAGAAAAAATGAAGTATTTTTAACTTATCAGCGGGTATTTGGATCTTAATGAAATTTCATGTTTGGAATGATATTGTGTCTTAGAGCTCTTATTTTAAATCCCGACCGGATCTGATGACATTGGGGGGAGTCGGAGGGGGAAAACCTAAAATCCCGGTTTTGCTACTTTAGGCACTTCCAGGTAAGCTAGGACGATGAAATTTGGCAAGCGTATCAGGGACCGGACCAGATTAAATTAGAAATAGTCTTTTTCCCGATTTGACCATCTGGGGGGGGGGAGTAGGGGCCGGTTAATTCGGAAAAATAGAAAAAATGAAGTATTTTTAACTTATGAGCGGGTGATTGGATCTTAATGAAATTTGATGTTTGGAATGATATTGTGTCTCAGAGCTCTTATTTTAAATCCCGACTGGGTCTGATGACATTGGGGGGAGTTGGAGGGGGGAAACCTAAAATCTTGGAAAACACTTAGAGTAGAGGGATCGGGATGAAACTTGATGGGAAAAATAAGCGTAAGTCCTAGATACATGATTGACATAATCGGAACTTATTTGTTCTCTTTGGGGTAGTTGGGGGGGGGAGTAAGTCTTAAAAATTAGAAAAATGAGGTATTTTCAACTTACGAACGGGTGATCGGATCTCAATGAAATTTGATGTTTAGAAGGATATCGTGTCTTAGAGCTCTTATTTTAAATCCCGACCAGATCTTGTGATGGGGGCGGGGAGTTGGGAGGGGGAACCTAAAACTTGGAAAACACTTAGAGTGGAGGGATCGGGATGAAACATGGTGGGAAAAATAAACACAAGTCCTAGATAGATGATTGACATAAACGGAACGGATCCGCTCTCTTTTGGGTAGTTGGGGGGGGGGTAATTCTGAAAAATTAGAAAAAATGAGGTATTTTTAACTTACGAACGGGTGATTGGATCTCCATGAAATTTGATTTTTAGAAGGATATCGTGGCTCAAAGCTCTTATTTTAAATCCTGACCGGATCTGGTGACATTGGGGGAAGTTTGGGGTGGGGAGACCTAAAATGATGGGAAACGCTTAGATTGGAGGGATTGGGATGAAACTTGGTTGGAAAAATAAGAAAAGTCTTGCATACGTAATTTACATAATTGGAACGGATCCGCTCAATTGCGGGGGGGGGGGGTAATTCTGAAAAATAAGAAAAATGACGTATTTTTAACTTACGAAGGAGTGATCGGATCTTCATGAAACTTCATATTTAGAAGGACCTCGTAACTCTGATATCTTATTTTAAATCTCAACCGGATCAAACGTAATTGGGGGGGGGGGCAGTTGGGGGGACCGGAAATCTTAGAAAATACTTAAAGCGGTGAGATCAGGATGAAACTGGATGGGAAGAATAGAAACCTGTCTAAGATACGTGACTGACATAACTGGACCGGATCTGCTCTCTTTGGTGGAATTGGGAGGGGGGAGGTAATTTTGAAAATTGAGGTATTTGTAACTTACGAAAGGGTGACCAGATCTTAATGAAATTTGATATTTAGAAGGATCTTGTGCTATAAAGTTTAACTTTAGGTTCTGACCTTCTCACAAGTGCCAAATGAGCTCTTGGCTCTTGGCTCTTCCGACCTCGTACCATATGAGCTCTCGGCTCTTCCGACCTCGTCCAAATGAGCTCTTGGCTCTTCCGACCTCGTACCATATGAGCTCTCGGCTCTTCCGACCTCGTCACAAGTGCCATATGAGCTCTTAGCTCTTGTTTTTTAACTGAAAGTAAGGAGCGACATTAAAACTTAAAACGAACAGAAATTACTCCGTATATGAAAGGAGATGTTCCCTTCTCAACGCCAAGCTCTTTACGCTATAGTTTGACTCTTTCTCTCAACTCTACTTGTTAAAACAGAAAAAAACTTTAGCGTAAAGAGCGGGGCGTTGAGGAGGGAACAGCCCTTTCATATACGGAGTAATTTCTGTTCGTTTTAAGTTTTAATGTCGCTCCTTACTTTCAGTTAATAAAACTTGTTTTTTATTCAATTTCTGAACCTTTTATTTAATTTCTACGCACATGAATAATTCAAACGAAATTTGCATATTAATTTACTTTTTTAAGGCAAATTTTCTCAGTCTCGTAACTTTTGATGGGTAAGACTAAACTTGATGAATCTTATATATTTAAAATCATTATTAAAATGCGATTCTTTTGATATAACTATTCGTATCAAAACTCCGTTTTTTAGAGTTTCGGTTTCTATTGAGCCGGGTCGCTCCTTACTACAGTTCGTTACCACGAACTGTTTGATAAAAAAAAAAAAAAGCTTAGAAATTTCATAATGCTTCTTAGTTTATACTTTAGCTGCCACTGGCGTGGCAGTTACCACATTCACAAAAATGTGGAGGCACATATTTTTCAAATTCTAAGGAAGCAATGTTGCAGTTTTTCGATTTTTCCATGAAAATAGATTCAAATATTTCCAAGAAAATAGCTTCAAGGCCTTATTCAATGAAAATACCAAGATAAAATATTTTTTTTAATGACAAACACCATTCACTGCCCCCACCTAACAGTAAAAAAACACATTTCTGTCACAAGAGCTTTGAACGTTACAGGACAGCAAAAACAGATAAAGGACTAGAGATTTCCCAAATTTTATTAAAAACCTTTTTATAAAAGAAAGGTGATACGGCATTTTCCACCATGATACTGCGAGACCTAGTCTTACATCAACAAATCAAAAATCGAACTATTTCTGCAGGCGAGATCTCTTTTTTTCCAAAAATATAAAAAAAAAAACGTTGGTATAGCGACTTTCTACCATGACCTAGTATCACCAGCTTGTTTTCGGATCAGACGTTAGAAGTCACTTGAATTTGCTAAAAGAGAATTCTAGATTTGTGTTTTACTGTTTATCCACAGTGGTATTTATATCTCCGTTCCCAAAACATTTGGAATAGGGTAATCTCTTTCAGAAAAATCGCAGGAACATGGACTTGGCAAAAATAAAGTTTTAATCCATGGAACTTTTTATTAAGTAGCCCGGAAGGAAGCAAAACAACCAAGATTAGGCTGGGGTAAGGTCTAAGTCCTGTAATTTATTATGCCAGACTAGCCCGGACACATCAATTGGGAGAATGAATTTGCATTTACTTCTCTAGATTTTCTGCCCCCCCCCCCATCACAAGGTTTTGCAAAAAAAATTCTTTGGCATTTTCATTGGAAAATACGCTTTTAGGGTAATTTCATTAAAAAAAACAGAGCTGAGAGCTCATATGGCACTTGTGACGAGGTCGAAAGAGCCAAGAGCCAAGAGCTCATATGGTATGAGCTCTAGCAAAATTCTAAGAATCAATAGATTGCTTTAAAAGGAAAAATCAGAGGCTTAATGTCGGTCGGGATTTAAAATAAGAGCTCTGAGTTACAAGGTCCTTCTAAATATCAAAATTCATTAAGATCCGGTCACCCACTTTTAAGTTAAAAATACCTCAATTTTTCTAATTTTTCCTCTCCCTTCAGCCCCCCAGATGGTCGAATAAGGGAAAACGACTTTATCAAGTCAATTTGTGCAGCTCCCAGACACGCCTACCACTTTTCATCGTCATAGCACGTCCAGAAGCACCAAACTCGCCAAAGCACTAGACCCCACCACCTAACTCCACCAAAGAGAGCGGATCCAGTCCGGTTAAGTCAATCACGTATCTACGACATTTATGAGCGTTTTCCAAGATTTCCAGTTTCCCCCTCCAACTCCCCCCAATGTAAAAAGATCTGGTCGGGATTTGAAAAAAGAGCTCTGAGACAAGGGTTCCTTCTAAATATCAAATTTCATTAACATCCGGTCACCCGTTCTGAAGTTAAAAATACCTCAATTTTTCTGATTTTTCCAAGTTAACAACCACTAGCTCCCTCAAAGAGAACGTATCCGTACCAATCATGTCAGTCTCGTATCTATAACTTGTGCTTAGTCTTCCCATCAAGTTTCATCCCGATCTCTCCACTCTATGTGTTTTCCAAGATTTCCGGTTTCCAAGATTTCTGTTTCCCCCCTCCAACCTTCTATGTCACCGGATCCGATTCGAATTGAAATTGGAGCATCTGAGACTTAAGATTCTTCTATATATCAAGTTTCATTACGATCCGATCACTCATTCGTAAGATACCTCAATTTCCACGTTTTCCAAGAATTTCGGTTTCCTCCTCCTAACTCCCTTCAATGTCACCATGTTTCATTTTCGATTCTTTCACTAAGATCCGATCACTCCTTCGTAAGTTAAAAATACCTCACTTTTTCTAACTTTTCAGAATTAACCCTCCCTCCCAACTCCTTCAAAGAGATCGGATCCGCTCCGGTTATGTCAATCACGTATCTAGGACTTGTGCTTATTTTTCCCACCAAGTTTCATCCTGATCCCTCAACTCTAAGCGTTTTCCGAGATTTTAGGTTCCCCCCAATGTCACCGGATCCAGTCAGGATTTAAAATAAGAGCTCTGAGACACGATATTCTTCCAAACTTCAAATTTCATTAAGACCCGATCACTCCTTCGTAAGTTAAAAATACCTCATTTTTTCTAATTTTCAGAATTAACCCCCCCTCCCAACTCCCCCAAACAGAGCAGATCCGTTCCGGTTGTCAATCACGTATCTAGGACTTCTGCTAATTTTTCCCACCAAGTTTCATCCCGATCCTTCCATTCTAAGCGTTTTCTAAGATTTTAGGTTCCCCCCCCCCAATTCCCCCCAATTTCAGCGGATTTATTTGGCATTTAGAGTTCTGAGACACGATATCCTTCCAAACATAAAATTTCATTAAGATCCAATCACCCGTTCGTAAGTTAAAAATACTTCATTTTTTCCGAATTAACCGACCCCCCACTCCCCACCAGATGGTCAAATCGTAAAAACGACTATTTCTAATTTAATTTGTTCCGGTCCCTTTTACGCCTGCCAAAATTCATCGTCCTAGCTTACTTGGAAGTACCTAAAGTAGCAAAACCGGGACAGACAAGACCGACAGACTGACAGACCGACAGAATTTGCGATTGCTATATGTCACTTGGTTAATACCAAGTGCCATAAAAAAATATTTACCTATATTTTTAAAAAAATTTCCTCCCCCGCCCCCTCTATTCTGGTAAATTGACTTTTCTGCACTACCAGCAAACAAGAGGTATAAAATAGAATTGAGATCATGACGTAGAGACTAGGGACTGTGGGGACTGGAGAAAAATACTTTGTCCCCTTACCAACAAAGTTCCATTTCCCTTACCTCCTCCCACAGAATATTTTTCCTCAAAGTCTCAACTAGGTCCCCCAGCTGTATGAAACTTATTGACTTTATAATGAGAAAAACTCGTTTGGCTTCAGGTACCCGTTACATACTTTACATTACATTACATACTTTTACATACTTTACATTACATACTGTCACAAAATAGTTTACAGGACTGAAGATTATTGATTATCTGTGAGTTGCCGACATAAAAATTCATATAGATCGATGGTATTTCAATAAATCATTCAGCATCGCTCAAAGGTATTTGCGAATAGTTTTTAACGTCAGCACATTCTTCAGAAAAAATTTCGATCTGGAAGACTGCACCTTTGGCCCTTTTGGCTTTTCTGGATGCACTGCCACCGCAGTTGCTACCTGGTGAAAAAATCGCTAGATTTTAGTGATTTTTTAGTGGTTTATGGAGTAATTTAGTGTTTTTTTTTTTTTTTTTTTTTTATTTCGGCAATACAAAAATCACTAGATATAGAGATATAGGTGTAGCAAGCCTGACCAACTCACACCAGGAATTTGGTTAAACTGTTTTGTGGCAGTAAATATAGAGACGAACGGCATACCAGGGCGCTCTTTCACAGCATCCACAATATTGTTAAGTCCTCTTGATAAAAAACCTTTGAGTTCATTTACTGAATCGACAGTCACTAGGGAATTTCCCATTCTTTCCCGTCCACTTTCGAGCAAAAACTGTTTTGTTTATTAATAAATCTTATTTGGCTTCTTTGAAACATTTTAATCTAATTTTGATTTATACTGAAATACAGGCGTGTCCCTATTCTGCTTATTTTATAATAGAAGTATTTGTCATAAAACTATTGCACTGATGCAGTGGCTTGTCTTAGTTGTTAAAGAACGATTAAATACCCATCCTTCGGTTTTAGGCAGTAGCGTAAGCATTTACGGATCCATGGGTCGGGGTGCGGGGAAACCCGGCCCCCGAAGATTTTTTCTGGCACCCTCAATATTTTTTTTCTGTTTTTCGCTATTTTAAAAATAAATTTGTAAATTAGGTCAATTTTTGGCGCTCTAGTTAGATTGGGTACCCCCCCCCCCAAGATTTTACTCTAGATCAGCTCCTGAGCGTGAATATTGCGAATAACACTTATAAGCTTAGAACAACATCCTATTTTCTAAATCATCTTAGTATTCGAGAAGTTCCTAAATACGTTTGGAATAGCTACTTAGTTCAGAAGGAGAAGAAGGTGTGGTCTCTACTAATCGTCGTATAATATTAAGAAGAATAATAAAAAAGACGTGGAGTCTCTACTAATCGTCTTATGCATGAATTATGGTGAATTATGCATGAATTACATGGTGCAATATACTCTCAGTAATTTTTGGATAAGCTTTCTAACATGTAGAATCCTTATTACTCTCATTATATAAAACAGGACGAGGGTTTTAAAAACTCGCTGAATATATTTTGTGTCTCTAGGCTAAATAACGGAAAACTGCATAAACCGAAAGTTGGTTTTCTTACACATAGTTGGATGGTCAAAATTCTTTACATATTCCGATAAGAACATAAAACTCTGGGGCCACTAGTGGCAATGACGTGCACTATGACATGTGTTCTATGCCCATGTATGTATATTATGTATGCTATGCCATGGGTACTGCTATAGCTCAGTTTAAGAAATATTTACATATATGCGGTATCAGAGCCTCTAAAATCAAACGATCATCAACAAAAAATAACTATTTCCAAAATTGTAAATTTTTGAAAATATATCCGCCTCTACCAGTCGTCATGTAACTTAAAGAGCATACCAAAATACATAGGGGGGCAGAAGGATCTCCTACCTAATAATTATCCGAAAAACCTACATAGGAAAATCCAAAAAAAATTTTGTCAAATAAACATTTTTTCTTAAAAATGACCGCGCTCTTCCAAAGAAAAATTTCCTCAGATCCTCCAAGGCACCTTATGCATAACCATTCCTAGACGCGGCGATATACGTATATATTGTCTATCCAAAATTCAGATTTACCCCAAACAAAAAACAGTTGTTAGTTTGTTTTATTAAAAGAGCGTTTTCGGTGGCAAAATCAGGATTCAAAGTGACATGATTCATAGGTCAAAATAGAAAATATTACTTATAATAGACTGTAAAATGCCATGCAAAATTGTGAATACTGAAAAACTCTGATTGCCTTTTTCAACATAAAATTTATTTTGAAAATCATATAATTTAGCTCTGGAATAAAAAAGGGGTTAATGTTGTTCCCAGCTTACATCAGGCTACGCACTTTCGCATCTGCCGTAATAGCCAAATGGTTAGCGCGCCCGGCTTGAAATCCTATGTCCGTAAGGGTAGGGATTCAAGTTCTCGTGTCGTTGATTATTTGGTTTGTGATGGGGGTCAGGCTCTGTAAACTCAGGCAGATTCGACCGAGCTCTAAATGGGTACCTGGAGAGATCTGGAGGAAAAACTTGAAAAGCATTAGATGCTCTGCCCCTTACAAGGCATTGCATTCCCGGCCAAATGTAGAGAATCAGGAGATCGGTACCTGCGCTACATAGACAATCGGTCAGCATGCGAAAAAAAAATAATAGAAAATATTTCTGCACGACCTGTCGTATTTGACGGGGGATGGGAAAGGTAAATCCAAAGCAAAAAACAGCGCAGAGAAAAATAATTCAAACAATTAATGACAATGGGAAATAATCATTTTTTTCGTACGCTATACAAAATGGTAAAAAAGGGTTACTTGTTATAGCGACCACATCAAAGAAGGGAAGTTAAACTAGTCTTCAGGAAATATGCCAAAATATGATGAAAATATAATACTTTAGTAACAAGATTATGGAAACTACAACACAGAATTATGGAAAGCAGGCCGTCCAGAACGTATTATATCAATTACCAAACCACTTCTATATATTAAATATTTAATTAAAATATACCTGCATAGATACCGTTTATCTCGCTCAAGCTAAGTTTATTATCTCCGAGTGGACACAGAAAACCGGTTTCATTACAGATCAAGAACAAATTGTGGTCGCTGTAACAAGTAAGCCAAAAGGAGTAAACGAATAAAATTGTTAAAGTTACCTGTTAAGCATCCTTCAAACATTATACAAAACAAAAACAAATAAAATCACACATTCAAACACTAAAAAATCACACATTAAAATCACACATTAAAAAAAAAAAATAAACACGCATCCGTGATCTGCCTTCTGGCAAAAAATACAAAATTCTACATTTTTGTAGATAGGAGCTTGAAATTTCTACAATAGGGTTCTCTGATACGCTGAATTTGATGGTGTGATTTTCGTTAAGATTCTATGACTTTTAGGGGGTGTTTCTCTCTATTTTCTAAAATGAGGCAAATCTTCTCAGGCTCGTAACTTTTGATGGGTATAACTGATCTTGATGAAACTTATATATTTAAAATCAGCATCAAAATGCAACTCTATTGATGTAACTATTGGTATCATCCATTTTTTTGAGTTTTGGTTACTATTGAGCCGGGTCGCTCCTTACTACAGTTCGTTACCACGAACTGATTGATCAAAAACGAATTGTGGTCGCTATAACAAGTAAGCCAAAAGGAGTAAACGAATAAAATAGTGAAAGTTACCTGTTAAGCATCCATCACACATTATACAGAGTATTCCTCCCATTATAATATCTCTAATGTGTCCATCAGATTAGTTGCTAAGTCACAGGTTGGTCAACATCTATATTAAATGTTGGTCATTCGTTTCTCAGATATTTGACATTATTATAATATATAAGGTCTAATACTAAGGTAGTAATATATTATTATAGGGATTTCAAAGATTTAAAGTGTATTGCATACTATAATTTCAAAATAAACACCGCTACTTTCATTGGCTTATATCTGTGGCGTATTTTCGAAACTCAATCACTTTATCCCAAATTTCCCGAGAGAAAAATAACCCAAAGTTTTTGAAACCTAATTTATTTTAAACCACAAGAATTAAAAGAAAATATTGCAATCAATCTGATTAGTTCTCTAAAGTTAAAATTCAAACCCATAAAATAACAAAATTATTTTGTCACAAGGCTTCTTACAAGTCTTACCCCTATTTCTCTATGGAGTAAGTAGTAACATTGGCTATATACATTTTCTCAATCACAGCATCACGCAAAGAAAGAGTCCATCAGAAACAATAATGAAACAAACTGGAAGAAAAAAATTTTGCATATGCTAAGAGAAGGGGAATTTTTTTTTCTCCAGCAGCATAAGGACAGTAGCAAAAAATAAAAGAAAACAATCGCAACGAATATTTCGCCTGTGTAAAACTAGGCATCATCAGCGTTAAGACATAAATAATCTACAACATCACAATCTAAAAGAGAAAAGGAATAAAATCTTTAAAAAAAGATAATAATAAAAATAAAACCAATATATATGTATATATATATATATATATATATATATATATATATATATATATATATATATATATATATATATATATATATATATATATATATATATATATATATACTAGCTGTTGGGGTGGCGCGAAGCGCCACCCCAACACCTAGTTGGTGGGGCGCTTCGCCCCCCCCAAGCCCCCACGCGCGCGTAAGTCGTTACGTGCCATATTAGTTACGCGCCATTGTAGTTGTGTCCCTGTGTCCCACCTGTGAATAGAGATAGATATATATATATATATATATATATATATATATATATATATATATATATATATATATATATATATATATATATATATATATATATATATATATATATATATATATATATATATATATATATATATATATATGTGTGTGTGTTTTTAACTACGTAAAACATGCGAATATACAACATTCTTCGCTGTCCCATTGTCTGTGCATATAAATAGATTGTCAGGTTTACTGACTCTTGAACATGCAACATATAATTGTCCATGGGAAAAACAATCCGTATTCAGATCTATACATCATTATTCTAATGATGTGTCCCTGTGTCCCGGTCGTCATTTGTAGCCCAGTATCCCAGTTTGTAATTTCTCTTTGAGTGTCCCGGTCGTCATTTATATTCCCTGTGTCCCGGTCGTCATTTGTGTCCCAGTCTGTAATTTCTATTTGAACAATCCCTGTGTCCCGGTCGTCATTTCTATATCCCGCCTGTGCCCCCGGCGTCCCCGTTGTAGTTGTGTCCCTATGTCCCGGTCGTCATTTATATTCCCTGTGTCCCGGTCGTGATTTGTGTCCGGGTGTCCCAGTCTGTAATTTCTTTTTGAGGTTCCCGGTCGTCATTTATATTCCCTGTGTCCCAGTCGTCATTTGTGTCCCGGTGTCCCGGTATGTAATTTCATCAGTTGACAAACATGACGTCAGTCGACAAACAACTTCATGACGCATACAGCTCAATCCTTATAATGACGTCAGTCGACAAACATGACGTCACTCGACACACACACAAACACACACAGACAGATAGACACACAGACAGATAGATTTATATATGTTTTGAACTACGTAAAACTTGCGAATATACAACATTCTTGGCTTTCCCATTATCTGTGCATATACAAAGCCTTATGTACTGATAATGACGTCATATGCAAACGCTTTTTTTACAAACAAACAAACATGCATACACACAACTCGTTTTTATATAGATAGATAGATAGATAGATACAATACAAATTAACTGCGTAAAACTTGCGAATATACAACATTCTTCGCTGTCCAATTGTCGCTGCATATAAATAGATTGTCAGGTTTACCGACCCTCGAACAAGCAACGTACAATTGTCCATGGGAAAAACAATCAGTATTAAGATCTATACCACATTTTTCTAATGATTGACCTTGAGCTTTGTTAATGGTGATTGCAAATGCTAATCGAATTGGGAATTGCAATCTTTTAAATTGAAAAGGCAGGTCCGTTGGAATCATGGGAATGCGAGGAATAAGAACAGCCTCACCCTCAAAAGGCCCTGTCAAGATTGTGGCCTCTATTGCGTTTTCCATTGTTTTTTTTTTACGGCAAGTCGCGTGCCATTGCAAAGCTTTGGTGGGTTGATATTTCTTAACAGTATTATTGGTACGCCTATTTTTAGTTGTAGCACGTGTGGTGGAAACCCTGAAAATCCACGGAATTTAAAAATTCAGATGGATAATTAACCGCTTCATTTGGTTCCAAAACTGTGTCGACTGACTTGTAAAGGACTGCCTGGTCTCGAATCTTGGTCAAGACAATATTGCTGATTTTGTGGACGTCTATATTTTTGGGTGCAAGAATCGCTCTTTCACTTAGCCATTTATTATTTTTATAATTGTTTAGAATATTCGGAAATACTTTTTCAATCAATTCATTTTTGGACGTCACTAAATTACAGAATTCAGCAGGTGGTTGTATACGTCCTGAAATTGAGTCTACTGGGAGCTTTCCTTTTCCAATTGCCAGCAATTGATCTGAAAATGTTTGACCAGAGTCATCGTTTTGCAATCGGACACGCATATTTGTAGTTAATTTTAATGTTTTTACGTGTGCCCATAAATTAGAATTTTTCAGGCAAGCATTCGTTGCGTCTGCAGGGGTTGATCTAGGTATTATAGGTAATGTTTGCCTGAAATCTCCGGCAACCAATATTAATGTGCTGCCAAAGGGTTTCGAATTCCCTCGCAAATCTTTCAAACATTGATCCAGAGCCTCGAGCGATTTTTTGTGTGCCATTGTGCACTCGTCCCAAATAATAAGTTTGCATTGCTGCAATACTTTACCCATCCCAGATGATTTGGAAATACTGCACGTGGGAGTTTCTGTAGAATACAAATTCAGAGGCAATTTCAAAGCGGAATGAGCAGTTCTTCCACCAGGCAGCAACGTTGCGGCTATTCCGGACGACGCAATTGCCAACGCTATATCATTTTTTGATCGAATTGATGCCAGAATCAGTTTTATCACAAACGTTTTACCAGTACCTCCTGGCGCATCCAAAAAGAAAATTTCTCCAACGTTGTTATCGACACAATGCATTATCGTATCATAAATGTCTTTTTGTTCCGACGTTAACTTGGAAATGTCATTTTGTACATACGACAATAGATCACTCGTACTGTAACTTTCTTCACGATCCAATTCTACACATGTCGAAACAGCAGCGATACGATTAGGTGAAGGCATTCCCAAATCCTGAAGAGGTTTGTTTGCCATACATACGCACAAATCTTCTATAATAACTAAAGCGTAGTTATAAATTTCTGATGTAAAATCAAAAGTCATATCTGACGTCTCTAACCGTTTTCGATGGAGTATATCTTCGGACATTTTTTATTTATATTTTTCCCATAACTCTGTAGGAGCTGATGGAGAGGAAGTTGTTAAAATGATGCCAAAAAATGCACGAATTTGACTTGGAGTTGACGTTTCGCACGCGTCATTGATGCAGTTATCCCAGTGTTGGTCATTCTCCAATAGATTCAGAGCTTGGCATGCACTACGGTAAGTGTCATGTATAGTACCGTTTACAGTTCTCAAATACTCAAAGGATGTCGGACCGGGTACATTCACCAAAAGCAGGCGTAGAAAGAAGCATTCATGTAGATTGGGGTGAACGATGTAGAGTCTTCCTATCGTGGTATCTTTGAAGATGGTAGGTTGGCCGTTGACTGACTTACCCTGTTTTCGATGTTCAAATACTTTATTTTTAGTATTCCACGTGTAATACGAAGGCACTTCAGTATACAGCAGTTTTTTTGCAAAAGAATCATTTTTGCAAAGCGAAAAGAAAGCAGTTAACTTTGTATCCGGTGGATTCAGGGCTCTTTGTTGCACGTTGGTTTCCGAGAAATAAACACGTTGACCATTCTGTAAATGTACCGCTAAGTGAACAACAGCTGGACTACGTTCATGTATCGGAAATGAATTTTGATAATAATGGGGAATATGGAACAACCCACTGGTTATCTACTTCGATGGTGGTACCGTTACGCTTCTTTATTATTGCTGTTTTACCGCCATCTTCAGTAGATCTTCTTCTATATTGTGGGTAACCATCATTGCCAGTAATTGTGTTGGATACTAAAAGTCGAGGATATTGCTTTGTGCACCTTCCTTTGGCCATGCATGGTGAATTTTCGTTCAGTGCACCGCAAGGTCCATGTATAATATTTTTAACAACAATATCATATAACCCTTTATCGACATTTTCATCAGGTATTTCAGCGGAAATCACATCATCAATTTCGTTCGAAGTAATTTTATTATGTAGCCAGATTCGTATATGTGCGTATGAAAAACCTCGTTTTGCCATTCCACTGAGTACATCCAGCATCGCACTGACCCAAACACTTCAAGTTTTACTATGTGGTTTATCAGTGATTTCAACTTTTGCCGGAAGACACGGGCCGTAATGTCATGTCTATGAACCGCCGATTGTCCTTGAAGTAAAAGCTGCTGTATCTCGTCCCAAGATTGATTACATGTAAATGTAATAAATAAATCTGGACGACCATAGAGACGAACATACGCAATAGCATCTTGAGCATATTCATGCATATGACGGGGACTGCCAATATATGACGAAGGTAAAATCGTTAATCTTCCAACGTTTGTGGTATTACCGTCATTTACAACTGCATCTCGCAAATGAATGTATTGTTCAGAGCGGAGCTTGGTCTGATTCAGGCGGATATATAGCAAACGTTTTGAAACAATTTTAGCATACATATCAACGACATATTGGTGAAACAATTGACGGCATTTTAAAATATAATTGACTTCATCCTGCCGAATCATTAGTCTATAGGAATAATAATGCATTGCACTGCATTTCTTATTCATTTCTTTGTTAGTGGCTGGATTCATCAATTTAATATTAAAGTGATAGCCGTCGGCGCCATCCCAAAAAATGATAGGATATTGTGGGGCATCGTAGCATCGATGAGTTTCAGCAATTCTTAACAACTGAGCGTTTCGCTTATGAAGAATAATATCTCGAGGTAAAAACTGATCACCGACCATAACGATTGCCACTTCGTCGATAGTTGGAGCATTGTATCTACGCAAATGTTGGCCAGGAGGCGTTGTGTCAACGGAAATAACAATTTTATGCGGATCAGTAGGCATCAAATCGATGGCTGTTTTGAACAGACGCAATAAATTATTATTTTCGTGGAAAAGATGTTGCAATTGGGAAACGGTTGTCCTTTCAACGTTGGGAGAAATTTCGCAACGTGCATTCAATTCAGAATTTCTATCACTGATGAAGTACAATTGTAAAAATTTATGATTCTCGCCTGAGAATGGTAGAAGGGACCCTGCTCTATGATAAATTTGCCCTTTTACTTTGAAAGTAGACATAAATTGATCTGGACTTTCGATTTGGGCTCCAAACGACGTCTTTTGGAAACATGAGTTATATTTTCTGATCTGTGATAAAAAACGCTTAGATTCTGACGTAGTTCCAGTAAGCAAAGTCTTCAATGGCTCTGGTGGTGCAGCCAATAGAGGAAGTTTAACTTTTCCTGAGGCGCAACACATTCCCATTGTTTCACCATTGAATTTCAAGGCCTTGCAATAGGGACAAATTTTAGACATAGTCCCGATTTGAACACATCTACTCAAGCTATAATCATCGACTGGGCTGTACCTGAATGCCAAGCGATAACTTTCAGGTTGCTCTGATTCCTCGGCACGCTTTCTTTTCTTACTTTCTCTATCAGCAGCAAGCCTGATTTCTTGTTGTTCTTGTGATTCCTCGGCACGCCTTCTTTTTTCACTTTCTCTTTTAGCAGCAAGTCTGGTTTCATGTTGCTCTGGTAGTTCCTCGGTACGCCTTCTTTTTTCACTTTCTCTTTTAGCAGCAAGTCTGGTTTGGCGTTGCTCTGGTAGTTCCTCGGTACGCCTTCTTTTTTCACTTTCGCTTTTAGCAGCAAGTCTGGTTTCATGTTGCTCTGGTAGTTCCTCGGCACGCCTTCTTTTTTTCACTTTCTCTTTTAGCAGCAAGTCTGGTTTCGCGTTGCTCTGGTAGTTCCTCGGCACGCCTTCTTTTTTCACTTTCGCTTTTAGCAGCAAGTCTGGTTTCATGTTGCTCTGGTAGTTCCTCGGCACGCCTTCTTTTTTCACTTTCTCTTTTAGCAGCAAGTCTGGTTTTGCGTTGCTCTGGTAGTTCCTCGGCACGCCTTCTTTTTTCACTTTCTCTTTTAGCAGCAAGTCTGGTTTCGCGTTGCTCTGGTAGTTCCTCTTTCTCGGCACGCTTTCTTTTCTTACTTTCTCTATCAGCAGCAAGTTTTTTGGCATAGGCTCTTTGAGCATCTTCCTCGGCTGTTGCCATTGTAAGTTCATCAGTCATTTTACAGTTAAACATTAATAGATTTCTCCGTGAACGAATGTCTTAAATACCTTTAATGACGTCACCGTCATAACAAGCATGACGACAACTGACTACCTTTAATGATGTCATCGTCATAACAAACATGACGACAACTAACTTCATGACGTCAGTCGACACACAAACATGACGTCACTCGACACAAACACGAACACACACAGACAACTTATTTTTATACATATAGATATATATAATATATATATATAATATATATATATATATATATATATATATATATATATATATATATATATATATAATACGTATATATAATATATATATAAATAATATATATATATATATAATATATATATACATATATATATATATATATAATATATATAATATATATATATATATATATATATATATATATATATATATATATATATATATATATATATATATATATAGTCTTTTTTCTAGATTTTATCCCTTTCCTCTTCTAGATCATGAGATTAGGGATTATTTCTGTTTTAACGTTGAAAACGTGTAATTTCTTACAGGCAAAATAATCGTTGCGATTGTTTTCTTTGCTTTTCTCGAAATCTTTCTCTTTGTCTCATCATGGTAAGCCAAGCAGGCTTTAGTTCTTTTAAAACCTATGCTATTTTACTATTTTACAATTGTTTAAATATATGTGTACTATTTACAATTACAATAATAAGTCTATGCCCAATTTCTACTTTTGCTCCTGGATTAAAATTTTGAAAGAAATCATAGATAAATTCCTTCTTTCACACAGAGTGCAGGTATGTTTGTTTTCAAAACAAGGGAGGGGGCCAGCTTTCTGGGAGAAGGAATACACAATTTCAAAAACGCAAAGAATATTTCAATTATATGAAAACATATGACATTACAAAGGAAATCGTTAAAATATAAAGACATGACTCGATCCCCTCCCCCACAGAAGTCCAAAGCTGTAATTTAACCCAATGTTGAGTTTTCCATAGTGCAACATTTACAACCTTGTACTCCCCTGCAACAGAATAGATAGGCCCACCTCATCGAATTTACTGAAATGGATCTCATTGAAATACTCACATTCGCCATATTCATGTCGACAATTTTACTCAAGAAACTAGTAGACACGATTGTCTGAGCTGATTAGAGGCGACTTCAAATGAACCATTAAACAATAGTAGAAAAACATATCTCTAGTTTCTATGGTAATTTTAACATTAGTCTGAAAGGAAAAAATCATACTTTTTGGGGGTTTTCAAGGGTGTTGACTTTGAAGAATATTCACAAGTGCTTTTTAGAATAAAATTAATTGAATTGGTTTCCAAAAACATTGTTTTGAATTCCATAGAATAAAACTGTATCTGTTTTTTGATATATGGTCTTCCATAATTTTAAGAATCTACCCAACTTTATAACTTTCGCCTGTTATGTCAAAATGAAACATTCTTAAGATGAAGCAAAGCCCAGAAAGTATCTCTGAAGTACCAAGGACATTAAAATGGAAAAAACTGCTCGTCCCCTGTACTGACCTTAGGCCCATTTATACCTGAAAGTTCGTTTTTTCAAAATCATGAAAGTTTTATGAATTATGAAGGGAGGTGCAGCATTTTTGTCAATGTTACCACTATGAACCCTAAAAACAAAATAGCGAAATTAAGCAGTGAATTTGACAACATTTTTCATCAATAAAAATTCAGACATTAACAATCTGTTGATTTCCAATTACAACTTCACATTCAAAGGAAAGTTACCCCCTCTTAAGGTGATTGGTGTCAGAGCCATTCCTAGGGTTGATGGCACCCGGGTAAAAATTAAACTACAGCTCTCCCCCCTCCCGACTAAAATAAAGCAAAAAAGCCAAATCAAGTGAAAATTTTTACAAAAGTGGGCAAACCCCCAGCCACGCCCCCCCCAGCTACGGTTCCCAAGGCAGCTGAACCGGTTGTCCCCCCTAGGAATGACTCTGTTTGGTGCTATATGTTTTTACCTCATACTGGCCGATTAACTGCACGCGCAACTGCATAATTGCATATGGAGCTCCTTTTCATTTTAAATTGACGACACAAATTTTCTCAAATTTTTAGCACAAATGTGGCCGTTTAACATTCTTATGTTACTTCGGCCCTTGGCGGTCTGTAGTTTGTTCTGATGCCTGGTAAGTCTGCTGCTGCAGAAGATGGGCTGCAGAGTCTGCTGCTGCAATTTAAACAATCATATTCAATTTTCATTGATACTGACGTAACATTTCACGTAAGGAAATGATAATATGCAGAACTAGCAGGGTATACCAGTTATTACTCAAAATTGACTGGTAACCAATTTTAACATCACAAGTGATGTCACTGGCGATCGGCTTGACCACAAAATGAAAAAAACGAGAAAGCAGCCCCGTTGCATAGTCTCCCAACTACATTTTCCTAACAGCTCTGGTACCAAGACCGCTTTTTCCCAGCAAGGAAATGCTGAATGCAAAAGTCAGAGGAAATCAATTCTATTTCTGAAACTTAGATGGCTAGTTCACTATTGATGGAACTGACTTCCTAAATTGAGCAAATTTTCGTAAAAGCACCAATAGTTCTGGTCCTTTTCTGTTTAATGCCAGAGATTCCAACAAAAGGCTCAACATTATGACAATTTTCGATGAAGCTTGAAAATTGTCAACAGCATTTTCCAATTTTAGATAAAGCAATTTCCCATAGAGTTTAATCTTGGCTATCGAATTCAATAGAAATAGTCATATGAAGCTTCATTCCATAGTCGCAGGACTGTAACGTCATTCTATAAGGGAGAGCAACCACAGACACAGAGACACTTTACCATCAGAAACGCCTCTTATAGAGTTGTTTCCACATCATCAAATTTCTACAACATATAAAGTTTCAGTCTATAGTCGCAGGACTGTAACGTCATTCTATAAGGGAGAGCAACCACAGACACAGAGACACTTTACCATCAGAAACGCCTCTTATAGAGCTTGTTTCCACATCATCAAGTTTCTACAACAAATAAAGTTTCAGTCTATAGTCGCAAGACTGTAACGTCATTCTATAAGGGAGAGCAACCACAGACACAGAGACACTTTACCATCAGAAACACCTCTTGTAGAGGTTGTTTCTACATCATATAAAGTTACAATCTATAGGCGCAAGATTTTAGCGTCATTTTATAAAGGAGCACAATCACAGATACAGAGACAGTGTCTTGACATGCTAGTGTCACAGAGACACAAGCATCAGAAACACCTCTTGTAGAGCATGTTTCTACATCATCAAGTTTTTACATCCTATGAAAGTTCGCCCTATAGTCCCAGGACTGTAATATCATTTTATAAGGGAGAGCAACCACAGACACAGAGATACTTTAGCATCAGAAACACCTCTTGTAGAGGATGTTTCTATATCATCAAGTTTCTACATCATATGAAGTTACAGTCTATAGGCGCAGTACTTTAGCGTCATTTTATAGATAACCACAGATAACCACTTGAGCACCAGAAACAGCTCTTGTAAATTGTTGTTTCTACATCAAGTTTAGCATGGTAATCTGGCAGAAGACAGATATTGTCTTCTGTATAAAAATACTTATAGTTAAAAAAGAAATTCTCTGAAATCTTTCTACAAAATTCCCTGAAAAAAACATCCTTGAATTTTCGTCTTAAAAAGAATTTAAACTAACATTTCAACTATTGCATACAAAAAAAGCTTTTAGTTATCAATAAAATAATGTTTTCCACATAATATACTATAGCATACTATACCATAATATAATATAATATACTACAATACTATAATATACTACAGTGCTATATATAGTAAAATATAATATTCTAGAATATAATATATATAAGGATCAGTATTTAAAGATAGTCTTTAGATAGTGATCCTTCAAAAGGGACGTTCCAAGTTTTCTCCTACTTAAAAGCGTTTTTTATCGATTTAATTGAACATTGACTGGCGAGTTGAAATTTGACTCCATTCAGAGTTTATTTTAAAGCTGCATCGCTATAACTAATTAACTTATGATTTTAATTAACTTATGATTTTACGTTTTATAATCGTTAAGGCACGACGGGATCTCAAGGAATCCTCCCGTGTTAAACATTTGGAGTTTGTCTGACGTTCCTGAGTTACTGATTTCGGCGGTTTTTATCTTAACAGATAGAAAAAAATCAGGTGAATATTTTGATCTAATCAAATATTAAGGCCGATTATTATTTTTTCTATAATTCCAAAATAATTATAAAATCTGTTTCGGGTTTGCATTCTAGATTGCTACACTTGACACTGTTGTTGTGGGGTATAAAAAAATAGAGCAAAAAATATTCTATTCAACAATCAGAAACTGATTTCTATAATATATACTTGCTGGCTGCAGTCCCTTCAAAAAACTTTACATCTTTGTGTTCCAAAGTCAAAAATTACCCTCAAAAGACTAGATGCAGCTGTAATCGGAGCGCATGAGAATACATAAATTACACCAAGGGACTAACCACTCGGATTGTTCTTGAGCAATTCAGTGATGTATTAGTTAGATGTAACCGGTTTAAACATAGTCTGGAGAATAAGTACGTGCAGACACCAAACTGCCGATTAACAAATATATATAAAAAAAATTATATTGTATAAATAATTACAAGAAGAATTGCCAAGAATAACCTGCACCTAATCGTAATTTTTAGTGAGAAACCCCTTAAGTTCAACCTTTTTATGTTTATCTAGTTGAAGCGACCAAGAAAACTGATAACTTTGTCTTTGACCGAGTTACCACCCCTGAAAAAGAATTGACTAGGGAGAGTAAAATGCTTGGACTTCCGCTAGACCTTAAGTGTTCGCGTCAAGCCTTATTACCTCAGTTGGTTATAGTAACGTTACAATAATGCAAATAAGACCGTATCCAGAGGGATGTTAGTGGGTTTGAACCCCCCCCCCACGAAATGTTCGTCTGACACGTAAAAACGTAACAAAAATGGATATAAACAAATTGTTATGCGTTTTTTAGGTTTTTTCATGTAACCCCCCCCCCCAAAAAAAAAAAATACTTGTGTAAAACACCCCCCAAAAAAATCACGGATACGGCCCTAAATACAAAGGACACGATTCAAGCACTAGTCAAGTTATAATTATTTTTTTTGTCTAGTGTAGCGTAGTGGATTGATCACTGCTAGGCAATACTGGATCCAGGGTTTGGTCCCACCTACCGTACGGTCGGGTACCAAGCTGGCTATCTTTCCCTGTAAAAAGATCAGAGAACTGAGCCGTCGACAATTGCCGATGCCCTATGTGCCATTAATAGTGCTCTTGAGGGTCATTAACTTTTTTGTGTCTTTAGCTCCAAGTAAATCTCTAATGTTCAGTTGAGCTCAATACTTAGATAAACTCTCTTATTATTGAACTCTCTCAGACAAATCTAGCGAACGGATCGGAAATAATTAATTTGTTCTGTATAAATATGGTATCCTCTGATAACGATCGCTGTATATGTGGTCGACATTTGTGTCTGTTTATTGTCTAATAGATGGACTTGTCCCCATTTAAACGTGTATTTGTTCGTGTGACAGGGAGGGTCAGGAGACCTAGAATTTTGTGCCTGCAAAAACAGGTAAAATATATTTTCTCTGGTTATTATAAAAGTTTCATCCGACAGGGTCTTTAGCCTACACTATACTTTTCGGAAAGGGTGCAGTAAATTAATATCACCATGGATTGATACTTTAGCGTGGGAGAATAACAATATCTTCAATTAAAAGTTTGCAAATGACGTTATCAAGAGTCAAAGGAATAATCAAACAGACTTGAAAGCTTCCAATACTCACAATTAAAATTCAAAGTTATCATAAAGTAAAAGGAACGGAGCACGCATTAAGTACAGAGATTTGAAACTCAATACTTCAAAGCTCTAGAGAACATATTGAGATAGCGGTTGTTTTTGTGTGTTTTTTTTTTTCAAAAAGTGGTGTTTTCTTTCCGTCAAGGTGTTTTCCTTAACTTTTAACTTCGAACTGAATGGATTTCAATTTGAATGAATTGAATGAACTGCAGCCAAAACTAAGTATCTGAGAGACCTGACTTTTTTGACATTTAAAATGACTTTTGACACTCAGCCCCCAGATGGTCGAATCGGGGAAACCAGATTCATCAAGTCAATTTGTACAGGTCCCTGACACGCCAACCAATTTTCATCGTCCTATCACGTCCAGAAGTACCGAACTCGCCAAAGCACTGGACTCTCCTAACTCCCCCAAAGACAGCGGATCCAGTCCAATTACGTCAATCACGTATCTACGACATTTGCTTATTCTACCCACCTAGTTTCATACCGATCTCTCCACTCTAATTGTTTTCCAAGATTTCCGGTTTCCCCCTCTAATTCCCCCAAATGTCACCAAGATCCGATCACCCGTTCTTAAGTTAAAAATACCTCAATTTTTCTAATTTTTATGAATTGACCCCCCCCCCCCCCCCAAAGAAAGCGTATTCAGTCCGGTTATGTCAATCACGTATCTAGGACTTGTGCTTATTCTTCCCGCAAAATTTCATCCCGATCTCTCCACTCTAAGCATTTTTCAAGATTTCCCGTTTCCCCCTCCTATTCCCCTAATATCACCGGATACGGTCGGGATTTAAAAAGAGCTCTGAGACACGAGGCTCTAAATATCAGATTTCATTAAGATCTGATCACCCACTCGTAAGTTAAAAATACGTCATTTTTTTCAATTTTTCCTCTCCCTCCAGCCCCCCAGACGGTCGAATCGGGAAACGACTGTTATTAAGTCAATTTGTGCAGGTCCCTGACACGTCTACCTATTTTTGTCGTCCCAGCACGTCCAGTAGCACCGAACTCGCCAATCGAGACCGAATTGTCAATCACGTACCCTCCCACAGCTCCCCCAAAGAGTGCGGATCCGGTCCGGTTATGTCAGTCACGTATCTTGGACTTGTTCTTATTCTTCCCACCAAGATTCATCTTGATCTCTCCACTCTAAGGGTTTTCCAGGATTTCTGGTCCCCCCAACTCCCTACAATGACACTGGATTCGGTCGGGATTTAAAATAAGACATCTGAGTTACGATGTCCTTCTAAATATGAAATTTCATTAAAATCCAACTCCTTCGTAAGTTAAAAATACCTAATTTTTTCTAATTTTTCAGAATTAACCCTCCCCCCGACTCCCCCAAAGAGAGCGGATCCGTTCTGGTTATGTCAATCATTTATCTAGGATTTGTGCTTATTTTTCCTATCAAGTTTCATCCCGATCCGTCCACTCTAAGTGTTTTCCAAGATCTGAGGTTTCCCCCTCCAACTCCCCCCAATGTCACCGTATTCACTCGGGATTTAAAATAAGAGCTCTGTGACAGAATATCCTTCTAAATGTCAAATTTCATTAAGATCCGATCACCCGTTCGTAAATTAAAAATACCTCTTTTTTTAATTTTTCCGAACTAACCGTCCCCCACTCCCCCCCCAGATGGTTGAATCGGGGATACGACTATTTATAATTTAATTTGGTCTGGTTTCTGATACGCCTGCCAAATCTCATCGTCCAAGCTTATCTGGAAGTGCCTAAACTAGCAAAACAGGGACAGACAGACAGACAGACAGACTGTCTGTTCAGAGGAACTGACTGACAGACTGTTCAGAGGAAGTGAGATTAAAAAAACACCTTAAATAAACCTTAATAAACCTCTATAATCTTAATCAAATGTTTAATATACAGGTAGGACTTATAAGGAAAAAGGTAAAAAAAAGCAGGGCAGTTAATATATTGAACTGTGCTTGTCTTAATTACAAGGTATCTTGAAGACTCGTGCGTCCAGAATCTGGGTACAGAACCCCTGGATACATAATGCTCCTAATTTATTGGCACTTCATATTCAAATTACTATATAATTTGTTTTTAACTACCCCCCTCCCGCAAATAAACACAAAAAACACGTACGTGACTGCACTACAGACAATTATCTGCGGGCCACATAATATGGCTAGGCAGGTCATATTTGGCCCAAAGGCCGTAATTTGCCAACCCCTTCATTGTTCACTTCCCCAAGAACATCTGGTCCAGACAATATATAGACCTCAATTCCCTATTGCCGATGCAAATAATTTGCCCAAGCGGAATTGTACCGGTAAATAGTGGTAATCCATTTTCAAGACAACTAGAAAATCTTCCAGACATTTTCAGGGCTTCAAAGACGCAAAAAGTTCTACTCAACGCTATCGGTACAAAAGAGGGCAATTTCAGTTTATCAAGGGACTATTCAAGGATAATTTTAAGAAAAGACAATGGTCTTTGGCATAATGTCTGTCCTAGATATATTGATAAAGATGTTTTAAGCTCTTCAAACATCACCGTCTAATTCCAACTGGGGTATGTGATATTTTCATCCAAGTAACAATTTTAATCGGTTATATTAATTTTATTACGCTCAATCAATTACATTAATCATATTACGCTCAAACAATTACATCTTATTTACCTATCAAGGATTTAGAAGCTTATATTTTTTCCTATATAAGTTATAAGTTCTTTATAGAAATTCCGATTTGGAGCTTTTCATGGTCTTTGGCATAATTTCTGTCCTAGATATATTGATAAAGATGGTATAAAGCTCTTCAAACATCACCGTCTAATTCAAACTGCAATATATGATATTTTCCTCAAAGTAACAAAACGGTTATATTAACTTTATTACGCTCAATCAATTATATTAATCGTACTACGCCCAATCAATTATATCTTATGTACCTATCAAGGATTTAGAGGCTTGTATTTTTTTCAAAATGTTATAAGTTCTTTATTGAAATTCAGATTTGGAGCTTTTTATATTTAGAAAAAAAATCATTTTGCTCATTTTGAATGCAAGCCAAAATCTTAATGATAAAATAATCGTTGTGCCACGTTAATGACAATTGAAAAACCAGTTTTTTTTTTAATGTAACATCTTTTTTTAGAACAACCTATCTTTGGAATTACCAAAACTTACACTTTGGCTCATTTTAAACGATACCTAAAGGAGCTTGTTAGACCATTCCAAAATTTGTTCGTACTAGGTTTTTTCTCTTTTGCCGAAATGCAATTAATCATAAACAATTAGACCTTTTTTGACGTTTTAAAAGGGGTTAAAAAGTCAATAGAAAATATCGATTTCGGAAAACCATCAAAATTTTCATCAGTTGCCAAACCTTTATTTGACATAGTTGTCAAACTTACGGCATTTTCTTCAACAATTTGGCTTGCGAAAAGTAAACAGACTTTTCAAATCAAACAGTTTAAATTCAACATTTCAAACATCATTTGTTTACTACAGCTTCTATTATAGAATTAAATGGGAAACAAAATAATCAGAAATACTGACATAACTGATAGAAATCATTCGTGGCAGTAAACAACGTGGTGGTGATAATTAAAATGACGTAGTGTGCATTTCTATTAAAAACCTAAGTCGTTAAAAACTGGATACACCCGAGAAAGTGCTGCCTTCCCTCTGGTGTATGTCTTAGAACGCCACATATGCCATACAGTTCCGCCACACTTGACATAGTCCTCAAAACGCTTGACACACTCTCCAAACGTTTGGGACAGTTGCGTCACGCTTGGCACGTGCAAACTGGTGTAAATGATTTCTGAGAGAGAGCAACACCTCGGATATAGCACTGAAAACTTCAGCTCAACAATTTCACTATTCCCAAATATCCCAGGAAGAAAATCGAATTCACCGAAATCTCTGTTCGCTTACACGTTAACCTTCGGGGAGATTTCAGAGAACCCAACTTTTCATCGCGAAAATTAAAAATAAACCCGAAAAAATTCTAAAATAGTGGAGATACTGTTTCTACTCTACTTTATAGGGCTTTTTTCTACACGGACAAAGAGGAAGAAATAGAAGATAAAAAGATAAATCTTAAAATTTGCTAGCCAAGAATATATCTACTTTAAGGGGTAAAGGTCTAGAATACTGGCTATCCAGAAGGAAACACGGTAGAAAAAGAGAAGACATTTTTATATTGTTAATTTTATCCTCATTTTTTACACGCTATCGTTTTTCTCATTTTACGCTCTTATTTTGCAATTCATTCGCATCCCCCCTAGAATGGCATAGTATAACCCTAGACTGAATAAAATAAAAAATATACTAAAAAAACGATAGAATTCGTACTTCCAATATGCAACAAGTATCAATGATTCATATTTCCTTTTATCTGGGTTTTCCTTTTATGCTTTTATCTTGTTCCCTATTGTTATCTGTTTTTATGCATTATTATATCAGTTTATTACATAGACTAGGGCTAAATAAGACCGTTAGGAAAGGTGGGGGCGTATTGTCAAAAATGCGAACGAAACCATAAAAATTAACCTAAAATCAACCATTTAAAAGTGTCTCTCTTTTCGTTGTAGCAGGTCTCCTTCTGAAGAGCCGCTATTCTATGACTTTTTACCTTTACGGGCATATTTCAAATGCCTACCTTATTTTAAAATGCTACAGAAGCTGGGAATAACTTTCCATTTTAGAGTCTCATGGTTTTAGGTATCACGAAAAGCGGAACATTCTGGAACATCGGAAAATTTACCTTAATCCATAGATGTTAGGCAGTCGATTCATTTATTGATATCACTTTTACATTTTACTCTTTAGTCTCGAGAGGCGTTAAAAATAATACCTCAATTTCTGTTGAGTCATGCTATGATTTTCAGTCTGTATGATTGATCTGTGCCCCCTCAATAATCTAAAAACAATCCTTTCGTTGGTTTATTTGCTTTTGTCACCTTCTTGTCTTTCTTATTTGTCATTTCTCTGATTGTTTTTGTTTACTCTACTACGATCAACTCACTGCAGCACCAAGCCACCTGAGGCCAACACAGCTACGCATACTACTCCTCCATCCCAATCTAGTCAAAGCTTCCCTCTTTACATACTCTCAAGAAGTTCTCATTTCCCTTTAATCTTCCCTGACGACATCCTCCCACTCTCACTGGGGACGTTGGAGTAGTCAACCTAGATGGTTGACCAAAACGGACAATCTTTGGCAATCAGTCATTCTTCATCCGCAAACCATGCCCTATAGCTATCATTTCCTAATTTATTATTTTTATTATCCACTATATTTTGTTTCGGGTCTGAACAATCTGTTTATTTTACAGTAAATAGACTTGTATTTGATGTTTAAAACTTTCTGTAATCTGATTTTACACATGAGGCTCGCCCCCCTCCTTTCCTTGTTAAAAAAAGTGTTAGTTATAAGTGTCCAAGACTTGGTCACTTTGTCAAAATTTCTTAGTCCTCTTTTCAAGGCGTTCTGCAAAATTAAACCTAGTATCCAAGTTTGAAGAAAATTAAAACACATTCCTGAGCTGTGCAATTTAATAAGATTAAACTTTTTCCAGGTCCATTTCTAGAGCTGTTTCCATAACAATACGTATCCTGGAGACCCTTAGTACCATCAACCTGAATGCCGTGAAACATGAACTTTTCTCTAGGAAAATGGATAGGGAAAATGATAGTTGAACGAAAAAAGGAAAAAATTAAAAGGAAGAAGGAACAAAATTAAGAGGATGAATGTCCTTCGGCCTTTTCTTACGTTCAATTTCACCGTGCCTTCCCTAAGCTTATGTATCAAATAACAACAATTTTTCACAGCCCATTCTCTTCTGCAGTAATACAAAAGGCGTTAAGTTACAAGACGTATATCTCAAGAAAAGAGTGGATTAACTAAAAAAAGACTTTGGGGGTTCTGACAGTTACAAAAAAATATTTGTTTGTAAGCAAAAGGAATAAAAAAAAAATTCAAATACATTTCAAAAGAAACGGGGAAACCAAAGTATTTTTTTCAAAACTATTTCTAAGGATGGAAAAAGGGATATAACCCGTTCTGGGAAAAAAGGTCTAGGCACCCTGGAGCTATATAAAATATAGGATAATAAAGAACCAACCGCTATAAAAAAGAAAAGAAAAAAAGGTTAAGAGTAACTTGAATTCTGATTAGGGATTATCATATTATTACAATGCAATAAGTGTTGTAAAGTGTAGCATCATGAGTTATTTGGAAATCACCATTAAGGAAAAAAAGTTAAAGCTTGGCTTTCCGAGGAATTTTAAGAGTTGCAAAATGTGGCGTCATGAGTCATTTGGAAATTACCATCCAAGAGCAAATTTCAATTTTGGCTTTCACAGGAATTTTAAGAGTTGCAAAGTGAAGCCTCATGAGTCATTTGGAAATTACCATCAAAGAGCAAATTTAAATTTTGGCTTTCACAGGAATTTTAAGAGTTGCAAAGTGCAGCCTCATGAGTCATTTGGAAATTACCATCAAAGAGCAAATTTAAATTTTGGCTTTCACAGGAATTTTAAGAGTTGCAAAGTGAATCCTCATGAGTCGTTAGGAAATTACCATCAAAGAGCAAATTAAATTTTGGCTTTTCACAGGAATTTTAAGAGTTGCAAAGTGAAGCCTCATGAGTCATTTGGAAATTACCATCAAAGAGCAAATTTAAATTTTGGCTTTCACAGGAATTTTAAGAGTTGCAAAGTGCAGCCTCATGAGTCATTTGGAAATTACCATCAAAGAGCAAATTTAAATTTTGGCTTTCACAGGAATTTTAAGAGTTGCAAAGTGAATCCTCATGAGTCATTTGGAAATTACCATCCAAGAGCAAATTTCAATTTTGGCTTTCACAGGAATTTTAAGAGTTGCAAAGTGAAGCCTCATGAGTCATTTGGAAATTACCATCAAAGAGCAAATTTCAATTTTGGCTTTCACAGGAATTTTAAGAGTTGCAAAGTGAAGCCTCATGAGTCATTTGGAAATTACCATCAAAGAGCAAATTTAAATTTTGGCTTTCACAGGAATTTTAAGAGTTTCAAAGTGCAGCCTCATGAGTCATTGGAAATTACCATCAAAGAGTAAATTTAAATTTTGGCTTTCACAGGAATTTTAAGAGTTGCAAAGTGAATCCTCATGAGTCGTTAGGAAATTAGCATCAAAGAGCAAATTAAATTTTGGCTTTTCACAGGAATTTTAAGAGTTGCAAAGTGAAGCCTCATGAGTCATTTGAAAATTACCATCAAAGAGCAAATTTAAATTTGGGCTTTCACGGAAATTTTTAAGAGTTACGAAGTGTAGCCTAATTGGAAATTAACATTTGGAAATTAACATCAGGGAGCGAAATTAAACTATGGCTTTCTCAAATATTTTAACAGTTGCAAGGTGTAGCCTCATGAGTCATTCGGAAATGTCCATGGAATTTTGAAAACGACTTGGAAAACCCAGCATATAATACAGTCTGTTTTTTTTTGTTTTTTTTTTTAAGGTGGAAAAATATATCAGACAGAAGCTACTATTTTCCAATTGCTTGTGCTTAGCTTTTTTCTGCCAAATACAGTTGTTAGTCTCTTGTCCTTAATGTTGTTATACACTGATATATCTATTTATGTATACCAACAAAAAAATCCAGTCTTTCACCCTCTGAAATCCCCTTAATCAGAAACTAGACAGGGATCAAATCAGTGCGTAGAAGAAAGAAGGGAAGTCAATTGAGAAGCCTCAAATGTTAACTTAGAAACAGGACTTAAGAAAATTATAGTTATTAATAAATATTAAGTTATTAATATAGTTATTAATAAAGACAGTCCAGAATTAAAGTTTTAGTGAAACGTTTGTTGGTGGCATCGGAAAAAAAAGTGTCAGGAAAAGGAAAAGGAAAAGGAAAAATCGGAAAAGGAACTCGCCAAAATACATGGTATCAGTACCCTATTATTAATAAATGCATCAATGGTTATACCTAAGGTTTTTTTTTTATTCTAAGCAATTACAAGAGACGATTCCAATTAAATATCGCGATTAAATATACCGTCTGGAATTTTAGATTCTCGAGTGTAAGCGTTATTTTCGAAAGGTATCTCGTACTAGGCTATTCTTAATTATACATCTTAATAAAATCTTTAAAAGCTGCGATTCATAAAATTCTAGATACGGGGCTTTTCCCTATCTTGGAAAGTAAAGAAATAGAAGTATGGCATTTTTAGAAGTAGATCTGCATCCTACATTATCCCCGGGAAGGTCTTTTGGAGGACCTATCTATATCCGTTCCACCTCCAAACCGGGAGCTGATAAAGAATTAATGTTTGGGAAGAGAACCACTACAACTGGGACTCTCTCCATAGGTGTTTCACCCGTCCACCCCCGTCATTAGAGCAATTTTCACTTCTTGGAGGGCGAGGGCACGTGCCCCAAAAACCAGCCCCTGAAACTTTTTGTTGTAAAGGTTTAGACTTTCAGGAAAAGCCGTTCCGCACTAATGTGGCACTAGGTAGATATTCTGAGTCTCATGAGTTTACTACATTGGGGCTTATGAGGGTTCGAAACATTTCCTAAAAAAGTGCTAAACATTTCCTAAAAAAGTGCTGAATTTTTTTGTTTCTGTCCAAGTTTGGAAAGAGCTACGCGTATAGGCTTGTCATCTGTGCAATCTTTTACGCCTAGGCCTTAGAAATAGGGAAGCAGTGGAGATAGGAGCTTGAAAATACTTTCGAGGGCCTGCATTTCTTTTTTCAAATTGGCATCATTTGCATTACGAACCGACTATTGAAAAGAATTTGGTAAATTTTTCATTGTTCATATTATTGACTGCGCTTTCGATAAAATATAGAAAATATGGAAGCCAACGGAAGAAAGTGTAGAATGGTTAGGTTTTGCTGTTTCAAGCCTTTTATATGCCCAAAAACTAGAAATATTTTGGTAATTTTCAAGAGCTCAGAAAGGGCTTAGGCTAAATTTGAATTTGCAATAGAAGCGTTTATTATATTCGTAAAGAGCTAAAAAAAAACAAATACATCGAGTGGTATGTTCATTTTATTCGTAAGTCAATAATATTGAACAACGAAAAAATTACCGAGAATTTTTCAATAGGGGGTTTGCATCAACGCAACCACCATAGCAAACTTGTTATATAGCCGAAGTTACATTTAAGCAACAGGAGAGGAGGGGATTGAGCTGTAACTAAACTGAAAGCGACAATAAATAAATAAAAAATTTGAACACAGTGAAGCATTCTATTCTTGCTAAAATAATTTTCAAAGTTTATTATTCTAATAGAACAAAAAGTTGACTCAGTGACGACCAGGAAAACATTAGGCCAGGTCATTGGCTCTGCTAGGACTTAGCATCTTTTCACAAAAATTATATTTTAATGAGATCTTATTTTAATGGCTCTCATATTTCTTCTCAGGCTGTTTTTCATAAAATCAAAGTTTAGACAACTAAAATCAACACTCTGAGGACTTTAATTAGAATATCAAAGTGATCTGTTCAATTTCTTAATAGGCACAACAATCTGAATTTAAACAATCTTAATAGATGTCAGTTAGTTCAAGGATCCTACCACAGAATAACAAAAAAAAAGAACTTCCTCGGATTGATCTAGGCTCAGAGAAGTAACATTTTGGCAGAAAAACAACAGGCTTATTTTTCTAGGGGTACATACCATCACTACCCACGATGCAGACTTTAAGCCAATTTCCTTTCATCACTAAACTTGGAGATAACTAAAGAGACGGATTAGAGAAAACCCAACGTAACATTTAAAGAACCTGCCGGGTATGTATCAAAAGCCAGAGGCTACCCTGCTTGTATACTGACAAAGAGACCATTGCCCTAATTTTTTTCATACAACAATCGTGAAGGTCTCCTAAGATTTGATGTATATTTGCAAAGTAAATTTGCAAAAAGGTGGCCTTGTGTAATGTTACAATTGGCAAGAATTAAATATTTCAGTTACTAATTTACCAGAAGCAATGTGCTCATTTTGTTTACATGCCAGTGTATGGTTGTCAATTTGCTGTATCTACATTCAATGAATGCGTACTATCGCAGCGCTTCCTTGATTTTCTTTTTTTAGGTTTCCCCAAGTATTCCTGAAAGAAATTTGGGTTCTCCAAAATCTTTCTGAAAATTAACGTTCAAAAAGGGAGAACGTTGGAACGGCATATTATGTTAAAGTTAATTTTCAGGGAGGTTTTGGCGTACACAATTTATTTTTTGCATAATTCAGGAATAGGCAAAATCGCATTGGAGGGCTATAAAATCTTCAAGCTTTCAACAAGTTACTATTGTTTGGTAAATGACGACTTATACTTATTGACGACATGACTGCCTGTCCATGGATTATTCTTTATGGTTGATTGTGTATGGCTATGCTGTTTGACCTATGTGATTATATGGATGAGTAGGGTTAAGGCCTCATTCAAGTGCTGGTCTATATTAATCACTAATTTAGGAAAACAGTCTTCCTTTTCTCCTTCTGTCTCTTTCTTTTTTTCTTTTTTTTTCTTTTTTTTATGTGTTTGTGCTGTTGCATTGGTGATTTCTCTTTTCATAATATATAACATTATTACAGATATCCAAATGACATTGATTAACTACCACTTAGTAGCTTAAATATACAATTATGAAGAACTCAGAGTCGTCTACATTTTAAAATGATTAAATCTGTGCAATTTTTTTCACATATAGCTAATGCTGAAGACAAGGTAATTCCATTGGTTTATTTTTTACGTCAGTCATCACTTTTTTTAGGCAATAAAATTATTCTTTAAATAGGAAGGATGGCCCTCCAATTATCTTATTTTTTATTATTTTCACAGCTTCCAGAATTTTCCTTTCACAACTTCGCGGATTAAGTCAGTCCCCTCATCGTCACAAAAATTTGTCGTGGCCGTTTCACCTCTGGTGAGTTATATAGTTCTAATACTCAAAATAGAATTTTTTTTTCAAAATAAGATATCTTTCGATGCTAAAACTTAGATATTAGGCTATGACAAAAATAATATCTGTTCCAAACCAGGTGATATCCCCCTCCTAACTCGAAGAGACTTATTCAAGTTTATTGAAGGATTTACTAGGTTATCTCTTGTTTAAAGTTGAGCATCTGAAAATATGAATAAATAATAAACAGACAAGACAAACAGTAAATAGAATGGCGGAATTTAAAACGGATCGTTCAACTAAGCGGCAGAAGATTTATAAACACAAGGAAGAATCCATCTTGAACAAAAGAACACAAATAATCTTGAAGACAATAAACACAAAGATCACAAATAAGTACTCAATGTTGAAAGAGGTGTGGCGAGTGATTCAAGTTGATTCAGGAGCATCAATCAAGAATGATGTAGGATGGAAGCTCGAGACAGGGAGAATGAGGAACAATGCGTCTCAAGCATTTCAAGTTTAATTTTTATGCCAACGTCTCCAATTAGGAAACATTTCCCTGCGTGGGACCCTTGAGACCCCCCTCCAAATACATCAAAATCTTCAATGTCAAGATACCCCTAGTCTTATGATGTTCAATTTGAAAGCGAGGGAAATAAAAAACTGTAAGCAGAGGATATTAAAAATAGTAAATATCTTTTAGAGGCCTTGATTGGGCATAGGATCAAGGCCGTATCCAAGAGAGGGGGGTGTTGCCCCCGGAATGGTTTTTCTGACTCGTAAAGACGTAATAAAATGCATACAAACAAATCATTGATGCGTTTTTCTAGTTTTTGTACCCCCCCCCCAACCAATCCATAGGACGAAGACAACTGTCGATGGTTCAGTTACCGTGTCTTTTTTATGGGGCAAGTATCACGCCCAAGTCCAACCTTGCAAGAGCTGGGATTAGATCTTGGGCCATGTATTTCCCAGCAACGATCGACCCACTATGCCACCTCAGGAATATATGCACAGGACTTTTCTCCCCCCGCAAAAAAAAACATACATTAGGCATTCAATGTCAAGATCAGAAACGGCAAGTTATTCAAATATCCTACTTACTCAACGTTGGCCTCTTTTTTATCACCTTTTCAAAAGGTTGATGTTAACATACAGATGAAATAAAAACACAATAATTATATGATGAAAGGGCAAAAAGATAGCCTCAACACTTTTCACATTTCAGAACGCATCCTATTTGACCACGCACGACATACTTTGGCGGGTGATACCCTATGAAAAAGATGCGAAAATATTTCGTCAAGTTCATGACGTCGCAAGCCGATACAACCTTTTTTTTTTTTTTTTTTTTTCGTTGAAATTATATTCGCTGTGTCTTCGTGTGACCACAAAATCCATCAGAAAATATCCATCTGTGGCTTTCCAGACATGGATTCGAATAAAATAATATTGACCCTTTTTGGGCCACAATTAGCCCAACACTTTTTTACAGTAGATTTTGACTGACCCGGGCATTTGCGACATTAAGTTTCAAACTGATCAAGCACAATAAGTTTTTTGCTCCATTTCTGGACCCTCTGAAAATCTCTTCCCTCCCAATTCTGGACCTCAAACACCATCTCCCCTTCGAACAAAAATCTTGACTTCCCTTGGTCCAACAACGATCTTTAAAAGTTGCAAAGCAATCCAAAAGCATGCTTACTACCTTTGTTGGCACCTTTTTCAGAATAGGGCCATCCCCCCTTGGCAAAAGTTCTGTTCAGAAAAAAAAACGCTTGTTAGCCCTTATTTCAGCCTAATTTTCCGGCATACCAATATTCTTGTTATTTTATGAATTAAGATGCCCTGATGCATTGAACTTCAAATACAAGTTTCAAGCAAATTAAAAAAAAGCTTTTGGTCCATTTCTAGGTAACCAGGACCTCAATTTACTTCTTTTTTTACATTTGGGTCCCATTAGATCAGGAATTCATACATGTAATTTTCAAACCATTCAGAAAGAAAGTTTGTAGGCTGTGTTTTGGGGAAGCCAATATTTTCTTTGTACTTTTTCTCGTACATGGGTCCAAAGACTCAAGACCATAGGGTTTGAGCTCATCAGATTTTTTTTTTGTTACAAATTTATTGAAGAGCCATGCTCCCTCAACTAATTCTTTTATAAGGTTCGTCTTCGTTCAGGAACTTGTGGTTGCAATTTTCAAATTGATGAGGGACAAAAAGGCGATAGGCCTCTTTCTAGGTCCTCGAATAGCTGATCTACTCCAAACAAAAATGTGCTGTCCCCTTAGCCCTGGAGATGATTCTCGAAATTTTCAAGCCAATCGGAAAAATTTAGCCTTTTTGGGAAAAAATTTGAGGGGTTCTTGCCTCCAAACTAAAATTTTTTGAACATTGAGTCCACTTGGCAAGGGATATAGGGTTTTAAGTTTTAATCCATCTAGGAAAACCAATGCTATTTTTCCATTTTGTTTTGCATGCTTTCCAGCTAGGGTCCTCTTGACCCAGGGGGTTTTATATATAAGTGTCAAGCAAATCGAACAAAAAATTGGACCCCTGTTTGGGGCTCGTTTCCCAGTCAAAATTGTTTTGCGCATGAGGGTCCCTTTGGTCCATGAACGGGTGTATGTTTCAAGCAATAAACAGGAAACGATTTTTTGGACCTTTTTTGGGAAAACACATAATTTTTCTTTCGCTTTTTTCTAGTGCAGTGGACGTTCTTGTCCAAAGGACCTAAAGAAATACGTTTTGAATCTTGCAGAAAAAAAACAACTTTTTCTGGACCCATTTTTAAGGGACCATGCCTCAAAGTTGATTTTACTTCATACTAGGTTTCCCTTGGCCCAGGGACTTGTGGCTCTAAATTTCAAACTGATAAGGAATAAAAAGTTTTTTTGCAATTTTCCAAGCACTCTAACAGCTTGTTTTTTCGAAAAAAGCACCTGGTTCCCTTGGCAAAAGCAAAGGTCATCGGAAATTTCAGTTCAGTGGAAAAAATTTGGACCACTCTTAGTTACCAATCTCCGGGAGTCGGGACCAAAACTAAAAATTAGGCCCTTTTTTGACTCTATTTTCGAGACAACCAAATTTTATTTTCAGTTTCTCTTGAGTGGTAGAGATCATCTTGGTCCAAGAACATATGGATTTATGTCTTAAGCCAATTGGTAAGAAAGTTTGTCCCAGGGGGCAGTGTGGCAAACGGGAACTGGTAGCCCTCCAATCCCTTTCGACATTAGACATTAGTAAATAATTTCTAAGACCGTGATGGCGAAGCATGACAAAACAAAAATTAAAAAACAGCGAAGAAAAGCAAAGCTAATTTTGACAGTGAAAAAGTTGAGAATAGCATATAGATATCTTGACTTAAGTCCCATCCGGCCTTTGTGGCTGTATTAGGGCTTCTTCTCTGAACAAATGATGAATGTGGCGACGGTAGTTCGATCTATCTGACGGTAGACGAAGTAGCTGGGGGAGGTTATTGGCCGGGAAGTTGTCGGTCCATCTCTTACGAGGTCGCCCTCTGGGGCGCGTGCCGTGAACCCGTCCTTCGAATGTGATTTTTGGGAGCTGGTTGGCCGACATTTGCTGGATATGGCCAAGCCAGCGGAGTTCCTGGCTTCTGACCCGGTCCATGATGGTGCGGGGACAACGGAGCATTTTTCGGAGGTCTTCATTTGAGACTCGGTCAATGTAGGTGATCCCTGCAATGCGTCTAAGGCATTTAGTTTCAAACGCGGAGATTCTTCGCTCATCATCAGCCTTTATTGACCAAGTTTCGCTTGAGTATAAAGCAATTGGGATATGAGAGAGTTGAAGAGTCGCACCTTCAGAGAAGTAGACAGAGTCTTGTTTTTCCAGATTGGCAAGAGGTTCTTGAAGCTGGCGCCTGCCAGGCCAAGTCTTCGTTTGATCGATTTCGAGCAGTCGTTATCAGAAGTTAGGAGGCTCCCTAGGTAGACGAAGGAGTAAACATTTTCTACTGGCTCTCCTTTTATTGTTAGCTGCACGTTTCTTGAAGTAGGGTCTCCAGACACCCACATAACCTTGGTTTTGCCTGTGTTAACGACCATCCCAAAGGCCTCGGTTGCCGACACTAGTTCGTCGGTGTCAGCTTGGAGTAGATGCTCATGACTGTTGAATTTTTCGATGTCATCTGCGTATGCCAATTTATCGATAAGCTTCCCTCCAATTTCTGCACTGTCTCAACATTTCTCGGCAAATGATAGCGCTGCGTTGAGGAATAGGTTAAAGAGGTGGGGTGACAATAGACAACCTTATATTAGTATAAGAGATATATAGATATCTCGTATACTAATAACATGTCGCACTGTAATTTTTTTTTACCAGATGTAAATATCCTCGTCCCTTCTTTGTTACAAATTTTTTTCGAAGGCCGTTGGAACAATAAATTTTTCAATCGAATGAGCCCTCTCTCATCTCTCTATGACCATCTCGTTTACACTAAGTGGAGGGACGCGGAACGACTAATACTTTGAATGCACGTGTTTCTTTACTTAGGCAATGCAAAAACCTTGTCATTAACAACTTTGTTAGAGATTTTGTTTTTGTTTGTAGTGATTGAGACTAAGAATGTTTCACAATGAGATTTTACTATTTAAATTCCCGATAAATACCCAAGATTTGGCTAGCGGCTGAGCAAATCAGAAGACTCTACGAAAAATCAGGCTTAAAATAGATGTCCTTTATTTTTGGTTACTTTTTGGTTACTCTTTTTGGTTACCGTTGATTTTTGAATTGAAAATGGAATAGTTGTGGGAAAAGTCAAGTCATGGCCAATTGTAGAAAAAGCCAAGACTGATTGTCCAATCATGTGGGCATCAAGTCAAACTTTTAAAAGGGGCACAAGAACTTTTAATTTAGGTTAGAATGAGCCCTCTTCCAGCATTCTACGACCATTGGTTCGATGCGATCAGGAAAAAAAAACAATAGCAAATAAACAAGTAGGCCCATCTGTGATCTTTCTTCTGTCAAAAAATTCACATTATTGTAGATTGGGATCATTGGAGAACGCAATACTTTTAATGTATAAATTGTTACCAATTTCTTTTTAAAGTTTTAGTTACTATTAGGCCAAGCCGCTCCTTGCTTACAGTTTGGCACCAAGAACTGTTTGACACCAGCACAGAATAATGCTAGACTGTTGCAGATAATTAGTGTTTGTCACATAGTTCGTGGTAACGAACTCTAAGTAAGGAGTGACTCGTCTCAATAGTAATCGAAACTCCAAAAAAAACGGAATTTTGATACCAATACATACATTAAAATAATCATTTTTTTTATGCTGATTTCAAATATATAAGTTTCATCAAGCTTAGTCTTACCTATCAAAAGTGACGAAAACATTCACCTTATTTTTGAAAAAGGGGGAAACACCCTTTAAAAGTCATAAAATCCCAATGAAAATCACACAATCAGATTCAGCGTATCAGAAAACCCTACTGTAGAGGTTTCAAGCTCCTATCTGCAAAAATGTGAAATTTTGTAATTTTTTTCTCCAGAAGAAAGATCACAGATGTTTTTTTTTTTTTTTTTTTTTTTTTTTTTTGCAGTGGGGTGATCGTATCTACCCAGTGGTCCTAGAATATCACGAGAGGGCTAATTCGATCGGAAATTAAAGGTTCTAGTGCCCTTTTTAAGTGACCAAAAGAAATTGGAGGGCAACTAGGCACCCTCCACCCTCCCAAGCTCATTGTTTCCCCGAAGCCACCCGATCAAAATTTCGACAGTCATTTTGTTCAGCATATTTGAAAATCTATTACTATGTCTTTCAGGATGACTTAATCCCCAGCAGTCCCCGGGGGAAGGGCTAAAAGTTATGAACTTTCCCATTGTTTAGGTATAGTATTGGTTACAGATGTTTCCAGGGGGATTTTTCCTAGTGGTGGGTCACGGGGAGGGGGTGACGTGGAAGGATCTTTTAATGGGGGAAGTTTTCATGGGGTAAAAGAATTTTCTATGAAAGGGGCACCGGATCTCCTAGCATTATTTATGAAACGATCAGAAATTAAATAAAAGAATAAATTGTTTTAACTGAAAGTAAGGAGCAACATTAAAGCTTAAAACGAAGAGAAATTATTGCTTATATGAGGGCGTTTGCTCTCTAGTTAATGCCTCGCTCTTTACGCTAAATTTTTTTTAATACGGTACTTACAAAAGAGCTATCTATTCTAATTAAACAGCATTTATGATTCAGGGGTAGTAAGTAAGTAAGTATGACGGCACTAAGCCCCTTAAGGTCCAAACCGGCGGTGCTGATCTCCGTTTCGTGGCCCTTCAGCCAGGAAGTGCAATGGAGGGCTGGAGGCCGGCCTTCATATGCTTTCACACACCCTTCCTGCTTACCTTCCCCAAATTTCTCCAGGTTTCCATTTAAAGCTGGGTCGACTCCGACTGAGCTTACAGAGTAACGCCACTGAACCCCGTCCTAAACCAAGTAACTGGCTACGCCAGGGATTGAACCCATGCCCCATGGACAAAGAAATCTCAAAACAGCGCGCCAACCTCTCAGGGGTCATTCTTAAAGAATTGGAACAAAATTCGTACTTTAGCAAAAAGAGCGAGGTATTGACTAGGGTGCGTAATAATTTCTGTTCGTTTTAAGTTTTAATACTGCTCCTGAATTTCAGTTGAAAAAAAAACTTGTTCTTTTATTCAAGTTTATTAAAGGCTCAATGTAGGCATTGAAGGTTTGGTGCCTATAATAATGCTGCAGAAACTGAAATAATGCTGCAGATAATGCTGCAGAAACAGGTGATACAGCTGTGATATCAGGGTTGCTACTTGGTGAGATAAAACCACTAGATTTTAGTGATTTTTTGGTCGATTTAGTGATTTTCTTTAATAATCGAGCGATTTATGTACTGGTTTAGGGACGTTTTTGTTTAAACAGTATAAAAATCAATAGAAATAGTGATTAATCACTAGGGATGGCAACGCTGTGTGACACTCAGACAGGTTGAACCAAGGCAGCGTCTCTTGGTGTTTACATTGAGGTCAACTAAGCATGAGAAGAGAAATACTACCTTAGGGCTGAGCTTAACGGGGAGGATATAAGGTGCGTTTCTTCAGTAAAGGAAAAGTTTGTATAGACTGGGTAAAGAAGAAAGCATTAGGGGAGGTTTAGGATAAAGATGGACATATAGTTTTATGCGATGGGTACGGACCTGAGTGAATTGCAGAATCTGGTGAATTTAAGATGGATTAGATAAAGAATACGGTAGAAATTCTGAACAGTAATTGTCAATTGAAGTTTAAAAATGTGGAGAAAGGTTCTCTCTGTGGTGGTTAATCACTCGGGCTTAATTCCCAGTCTTTCAGTAAAGGGGAGACAGAAGACACTTTTATAACTCAACAGCAGCAAGTGAATAAATTAGGTTTTTTTTATTCACCCTAAAAAAAAGAGGCAAGCTGATAAACTCATTAACACAGTTCACCACCGATGTGCTTGCTTCCTTTTACAATACGATCATAATTGATCTGATCAATCATTTCAAGTCAGAGGACTTATCTCCCATAAGTGTTATTTAGTAGATTAACTTTTGACATTTTAGCAGCAGGCCTAGAGCGACATAAACCAATGTCTAAAAGTCGTGACACGAACACATCAAAATTATTAAATTTGCGTGGGCTATAATAAGTACATAGAATTTTTAAATTCGCTCGGAAATTGGATACAAATTATCACCTAGATATTCAAAATAAACACCTAGAACGCATCCACAATATAGTATTTTTTGTATTCTGTATTTTAGTATTGTAACTTCGGTATTTTTCGAGGCCCACCACTTTTCGTCACTATACGCATACATCGGAGCGTCAAGTGCGCCACCCAGTCCCCTCACGTTAGGTAGGGTTTCAGCCATGCCAAGCTTGGCACTTGCTTAGTGTACGTGATGTGCTCCCCATGGTATTTTTCAGCGCATTAAAATAAACTCAGCGTAGTTACGAATTACCTTTTGAGGGTTGCAACGGAAATTTATATTAAACCATGGACTGGGGTTATAATAATCTCACAGTTATTACTCACCAAATAATGTCAAGGTTCTACAGAAAATGAGGATACTTTTCTTATAACTTTCGACTATTCTGAACAAAATGGCTATCTCAAAATTTTTATTGGACACCTTTGTGGAAACCATGGACTGGGGTTATAATAATCTCACAGTTAATACTCACCAAATAATGCCAGGGTTCTACAGAAAATGAGGATACTTTTCTTATAACTTTCGACTATTCTGAACAATATGGCTATCTCAGAATTTTTATCGGAAACCTTTGCGGAAACCATGGACTGTGGTTATAATATCTCAGAGTTATTACAAACCAAATAATGTCAAGGTTCTACAGAAAATGAGGATGCTTTTCTTATAACTTTCGACTATTCTGAACAAAGTGGCTATCTCAAAATTTTTATTGGACATCTTTGGGGAAACCTGTGGTTATAATAATCTCACAGTTATTACTCACCAAACAATGGTCAAGGTTCTACAGAAAATGAGGATGCTTTTCCTAGAGATTTTAAGACTAGACTAGAAGAACAGGAGATCCATCGTCAGAATATTGATACAGAGGCTCTAATGAGTGTATTCTTTTATATTATTAAAAAAAAAACTATTTTTTTTTCAACTGAAAGTAAGGAGCAACATTAAATCCTAAAACGAATAGAAATTATTACGTATACGAGGGGGGTCCTCCTCAATCCCTCACTTTTTACACTAAAGCTTTACTTTTTGTTCCAATTACAAGAACGACTACTGATAAGTAGGGACCCATTAATTAGAATAAAAGCTTATTTAAAAAATCAAAACACTTTAGAGCAAAGAGCCAGGTATTGAGGAGGGGGCGAACCCCTCATATACGTAATAATTTCTGTTCATTTTAAGTTTTAATGTTGCTCTTACTTTCAGTTGAACAAACTTGTTTTTTAATTTAATTTCTGATAATTTTTTAATTAATGCGGTAAATCCAGCACCCCTCCATGGAAAATACTCTTTCCCATGAAAACTCCTACATGAATAGATCCTCTCACGCAAGGAACCCCGACAGAAAAATCCCCTCTCCGAAAGTATCGTATACTTCCTAATAGCCAATACTATTTGTAAACAATGGACAAAGTTCATTACTTGCAGCCCTTCCCCGGACGGCTGTGGGGGGTCAAGTCATCCTCAAAACTATAGTAATTATAACTTTCAACTATTCTGAACAAAATGGATATCTAAAAATTTTGACCGGACACCTTTGGGGAAAAAGAGGGTGGAAGGGAGGCTAGCTGTCCTCCAATAATTTCAGTCACATAAAAAGGCACTTGAACTTTTAATTTCCAATTAAATGAGTCATCTAAGGATCTTCTAGGATCAGTAATGCGATACTACCACCCTTGAAAAAAAAAATAAACACACATCTGAGATCTTGTTTCTGGCCAAAAATTCCACATTTTTGTACTATCTTTGGAAACTGAAAAGTTCTAAAAAGGCACTGCTTTATGTTCATAGAATGTAATTTAAGGTCACATAGGAAATCTCCTACCCCCTTCTCGCAAGGTTTTGTCACGTGAAATCTCTGCATGTGCAAACACGGGGTTTATTACAATTTTTACACAATTTTTACATATTTCCAGACTGGCAGGTCCCTTACAGAAATATGGGCCTTTATGGTAGTGTCCAGGCCTACGTGTCTGGGCGTAATTGTTTTAGTCAATATTTTAGTGAGGATTGTTTATGGAGATCCTAACCATTTGAAAGAAACCCTAAAAACTTTTGAAAACTATATTTTAAAAATCACAAGTAATACCTTCTCATAAGTAATCCCTTTTCTTCAATCTACCCCCATCCTTTCCTAATAGAGAAGTCAATGGCCCAGTTTATAAATTGCCATTATGTCAAGCAATTCGTGGTAACGAACTCTAAGCAAAGAGAAAAAATGGCCCATTTGTAACCGAAACTCTAAAAAAAAATGATAGCATTGAATACACAAACTGAATTGACTGTTTATGTTGATTCCAAATGCATAAAATTGTTTAAGTTTAATGTTATACATTATAAACTACGAGTCTGAAAAAATTTGCCTGATTTTCGAAAAAGGGAGAAAAAACCTCCAAAAGTCAAGGGATACAAATGAAAATTACACCATCAGAATCAGCATATCAAAGAACACATCTGTGGAGGTTTCAAGCTGCTATCTATAAAAGTTTTTTTTTTTTTTTTTTTTTTTTTTTTTTTTTTTTTTTTTTTTTTTTTTTTGTCAGAAGAAAGGTCACGGATACGTGTTTTTTTTTGCTTTCCACAAGGGTGATTGTAACGAACCAATAGTCCTAGAAGATCAGAAGAGGGCTCATTCGAACGGAAGTCAAAAGTATTAAAGCCTTAAAAAGGCTTAAAAAGCCTTTTTTAAGTGACCAAGAAGATTAGAAGGTAATTAGTTCTCTGCCACGCCCCTTGATTCCCCAAGGCATCCAGTCCATAGCCCTTCTGATTCAACATAGTTGAAAGGTCTAATAATGATGCCTTTTGGGTTATAAGTTACATAATTTGCCCGTTGTTCACATATAGTATTTGTTAGAGGAAAATATACGGAAATGCTCTGAGGAAATATTTTGGTAGGGCGGGGGATAAATTTCCAGGGAATCCCCGAGAAGGAGATTTTCAGGTTTCGTTTGACAAATGGCCGGAAATCAAATAATTTTCAACTGAAATGAAGCAGCTACATCAAAACTTAAAACAAGCATAAATTATTTCGTAAATAAGAGAAGGGGTGCTCCTTTCTTTACCCTCGCTCTTTACGCTAAAGTTTAACTTTTTATCACAATTCTTTAAGAAAGACTGCTAAAGCTCAAGGGCCGTTGAATTATTTTGAGATATATTTTTTAAGAACTCTAGTACTTTTGCGTAAAGAGCGAGGGTTGAGGAAAGGCCAGCCTCATATACGGAATAATTTCTGTTCGTTTTAGGTTTTGATGTTGTTCCTTACTTTCAGTTGTCAAAATTCTTTTTTCTTTTTTTTATTTAATTTTATAACAACGAGACTCTTTTCTTCCCGGCGCTTGATTAGCGTCCACCGCTAAACTACTGAAGAAAAAAAGAGTAGCGCTATTGTAAAACATAATGGTAGTGTTTCAACTGGGCTATAGTTCACTCCATCAAAAGAGGATGGGGTAGATTGCAGTATAGAGTGCCTTTAGGAATGGGCTAATTAAGCATTTATAACTGCTTAAAAACCATTATTTTCAGAATTTTGTTAGGGTTCAACTCAAATGGTCCCATCTACTTAAGTAGTAGCATGTAAATTGCCATATTGTTATTTTCATAGTTTACAAATCTAAAGAATTAGACACAAAGGAAAGGCTCATTAAGGTAGATTGCTTCAAAATAGACTAAAAGAAAACTTAAAATAATTCCAATAAAGTAATTCGAATTTTTTAACGGGAGCTATTTTTTTCGACAAATTAAACCCAACTGTAATTCACCTTGACTTTTCAATATTACCAAATTATTACCATTAATTTAATATCACCAGGAAGTTTTAATAATTACTGAAACATTAAATAGCTGAACGAATGACCAACATTATAAGTAATCCTTACGGAACCACACTTAAAATACAACTGAGAGATTGAATTGGTTTTTTCACTAGTAAAAATTTCCCGAGATGACCTTACTCTTGACGAAACAAGGCCACTGCGCAATCACCCACGTGTTCTTGATCTAATGCCGTCACATCTATAATCGATTCTCCAAAAATTTTGCTCTTGAACTAGAAATAGTTGGAATTCCACGATTGAATGGAACGACCATTTGAAAATAATTGACAGAATCAGTGAGGGAGAAAAAATGAAACGATATATTTTAAGATAAATTTTTAAAATATACGCAGGATCAGTGAACGTGAGAGTGAGCACATATTGGGGGGGACTACCCCCTCCTCCAAAAACCTCAAGATTTTTACTACATTTTCCCGTATTTCGTTACAGATCTCGCCTGTTTGTTTTCTGTTTTAAATACTATGCTCCACCCCTCAAAGAAATGGATACCAGGTATGTGGCTCAAAAGAGGGCCACATTTGGTCTCCCAATTAAATCCATTAAAAATAATTTTACGGTTTTGTGGTGAATGCAAATAACAGTGTTATAATCAAACGTCCGCATTGATTGGCAAAGTCCAAGAAACTTATAGAGACCCTATTTCAACTTATACCTACCCAAAGACTAAATATACCTTTATTATCTAAAAAGTGTCTAAAACTTAAAAACAACAATTGCTTCTAACTTTTTTGGCACATAGTCAAGGCTGTATCCAGGAGTGGGTGGGGGGGGGTACGAGGTTTGCGCCCCCACTCCGAAATTTTTGTCCAGCAATTAAAAACTACTACTACTACTACTACTAACAACTTACCGCAGCACAAAGCCACCTGAGGCCAACATAGCTACGCACACTCCTCCTCCATCCCAATCTATTCAAAGCCTCCCTCTTTACCTCCCAGGAAGTTCCCATTTCCCTTAAATCTTTCATTATGACATCCTCCCCCCAGACGAGGACGACCTGCTTTCCGTTCCAAAAATACATACATACAAATTTTTGATGCGTTTTTAAATTTTTTTGTAGCCTCCCTCTCCTCCCTCGAAAAAAAACCTGGATAAGCTCTTGCATATAGTATATTTTTATTGCGCAGAATATGGCTAAATTTACAATTAGTGTGAAAATTTTCAGCTAGAAACCTGAATTTTCCAGATTAATAACCATTCGAACAAAAAATTGTAGATAACTGTTTCGTGAGTGTTGGCGTGAGAGCTGAGCCCTACATCCCCTGGTGGTTAACCAGAGCTTCCGATCCCGGAGCCAATGGCACACACGGCGATCTTTCATAGTTTTTTTTATTGTAAACTTTAAGGTTAGTTTTCTGTAATTTTACAAGCCAATGAAAACTTTGTGCCGTGGACTCATGGTCCATGTGCCGTGGACTTGGTTCTTTGTGGCCCAGGTTATGCGAGCAGAGCAGACGAGTGTCCAAACTATTGTCTATTGGAACAGTTGTGAATTGATTAGTATAGTGTTTGCCACCTTACCATCCATTGCCAGGGAACAACCCCCATTGTTCAATTAAAAAAAGAAATTATAACAATAACAATAAACCCGACAGGGAAACACAGAAAGGTTTCAAGTCCCATCAGTAGATGTATTTCGGCAGAGTATCTTTGGCGGTTTGGGCATATCTGGCAAAGGGTCAAAGCCGCATCCTCAAAAATTCTTTAACAAAATAATCAGTGCTTCCACTTTGTTCCTTCCAGATTTCCGATCGGTCAGTTTAAAAAGTATGAGAATTCCGACATCTGACCACAGAAAATCTGACATTTTTTCCAACGTCACATTGGTCTACAATCTAACAATTTTCCGACAAATTTCCGACAATATTCTTTCGCATAGGAATCTTTTTCTTTTCACAAGACAAGCTTTTACACTGTCTGTCCTACAGCTCCTCCTCCCTCAACGGTAACATACATATTCTTGGCATTCCCCCCCCCAAAAAAAAAATCGCACATTATTCACACTCACCTTTATTGTTTTTCAAGTCATATATTTTAAAAAATACATATAAAATCCATTTTTTTTCCTCGAATACAAACATACTTTTATCATTGTCTTCTTTTTTTAGCTCCTCTTTTTTAATTACATTGAACGCACTCCTCAGCCGTCTCATTGGCTTTTATAATTTTGAGTAGTTTTAAGAGGGGGGCGTCGACCTCTAAATCATGGTACACATGTCTTTTTCTTTTCATGCCAAACTTGGCCTGCATAATTGAGGTAAAGGTCACACTTTTGAGCGAGTTACTATGATCTATTTTAACATCTTTCAAGGCTGAAAAGAACGTCTATACAAAAACGTTCAAAAATGGCAAGGTTATGTTAGAGAACCTCTGAGTACCATTTGGTGTTTTTATAGAAGCCACGTGACGCCAAAAATCACAGGCATCTGTCACGTTTGAAAGATCAAAAAGCAGTGAACTTCACCGTTCCTCTACTATCTTTCTACCATCTCACGACGGTACACTATATCTCTATAGAATCTTTTGCAGAAGACGAATTGCACCTATATCCAAAGCTTTCGTACTGTCAAGGATCTCACACAACGTAAACAGTTCGTCCTCAAACGAGAATCGCTGCTTGATTTGCTTTACAGCCTCTACATTTAACTCACAAGGATATTCATATATGAATTTCACTTCACGTTCATCTGCTTTTGTACTTAGATTTGACTGCAAGGTTTGAAGAGACTCGTGAACTGCCATCCCCAAGCACACATCTTCAGCTGGAAGGTATTCACTTGCTTTGTCAGGGTCGAGATTCAAAGGCGAGGTTGACCTAATATAGCTAGTCTTCATTAAATTCATGGTCAGATTTCTTAGAAGTATCTCCACCTCTAATTTTATTTTGTGAAACAAAGGTTTTTCACATGGGAAAAGAAGATTAGAATCTGTAAATAGCTCCAGCACATAGAGGTGGAACTCAAGTTGAATCTGAAGCAGCGGATTTTTTAGGGCTTGCGATGCCCTGTCGTTCGCATAAGTTTGAAAATGATTTACGCTTTTCCATTACAATACTCAACCCTATCAAGGACGTCTACTTGTATTTCAAACTATTTATTGCAGAGCAAAACTGCAACAAGTTCTCAAAAGTTTTGCCTTCCTTAAACTAGTGAATAGGTCTTCTTTGAATCACTAAGAGATCTGTCCACCCATTTCGCTAGTTTGAAAATCCTTCTCCAATAAAAAAAAAAGAAAATCTAGAACAATTGAAAATCCCATAAATATATTGTTGTTTTTTTTTACTAAAAATCCGATAAAATTCCGACGTCTGACACAATTTTTTTGTCTGACAAGAGGGCCAAAAATCCAACAAGGTCGAAAAAATTCGACAGAGTGGAAGCACCGAAAATAATCAAAAAGATAGGACGCCCCGGATAATATTGGAATGCCATTTCCTTTTAGTAGCCTATAATGTTGGGGGATTTCTTGATCAGGGTGGAAGTAAAAGTGAAGTAGCTAAACTGAGTAGGCTATCAGCGATGGAAGTAAAAGTGAAGTAGCTAAACTGAGTAGACTGTTAGCAATGGCAGTAAAAGTAAAGTAGCTAAGCTGAGCAGACTATCAGCAATGGAAGTAAAAGTAAAGTAGCTAAACTGAGTAGGCTATCAGCAATGGAAGTAAAAGTGAAGTAGCTAAACTGAGTAGGCTATCAACAATGGAAGTAAAAGTAAAGTGGCTAAACTGAGTAGACTATCAGCAATGGAAGTAAAAGTAAAGTAGCTAAACTGAGTAGACTATCAGCAATGGAAGTAAAAGTAAAGTAGCTAAACTGAGTAGACTATCAGCAATGGAAGTAAAAGTAAAGTAGCTAAACTGAGTAGACTACCAACAATGGAAGTAAAAGTAGAGTAGCTAAACTGAGTAGACTATCAGCAATGGAAGTAAAAGTAAAGTAGCTAAACTGAGTAGACTATCAGCAATGGAAGTAAAAGTAAAGTAGCTAAACTGAGTAGACTATCAGCAATGGAAGTAAAAGTAAAGTAGCTAAACTGAGTAGACTATCAGCAATGGAAGTAAAAGTAAAGTAGCTAAACTGAGTAGACTATCAGCAATGGAAGTAAAAGTAAAGTAGCTAAACTGAGTAGACTATCAGCAATGGAAGTAAAAGTAAAGTAGCTAAACTGAGTAGACTATCAGCAATGGAAGTAAAAGTAAAGTAGCTAAACTGAGTAGACTATCAGCAATGGAAGTAAAAGTAAAGTAGCTAAACTGAGTAGACTATCAGCAATGGAAGTAAAAGTAAAGTAGCTAAACTGAGTAGACTATCAGCAATGGAAGTAAAAGTAAAGTAGCTAAACTGAGTAGACTATCAGCAATGGAAGTAAAAGTAAAGTAGCTAAACTGAGTAGACTATCAGCAATGGAAGTAAAAGTAAAGTAGCTAAACTGAGTAGACTATCAGCAATGGAAGTAAAAGTAAAGTAGCTAAACTGAGTAGGCTACCAACAATGGAAGTAAAAGTAGAGTAGCTAAACTGAGTAGGCTATCAGCAATGGAAGTAAACTGAGTATCAGCAATGGCTCCTTCGATCACTCGCACTAGCACCGCTACTTGAACTAGCAACTCAAGAACAAAGTATTTTGGTTTGTAAATATTTCGACGATTTTTTAGGTGAGGGTCTGCAGTTTATAGCAGCGTTTTAACTTTGGAAACTCGAGCGTTTTTTCAAGAAGTTTCGAAATCGTTGTTTGTTAAAACAGATTGTTTATTGTAAGTACCCTATTGCCACCAATTACAAGCAATCACACACTTGCTTATGAAATTAATTAGATAGAGGCACAAGTTTAAAAAATAATTTATAAATAGACAATTTATACTAAAAACATGAGAATGTTAGAAAGTATTGAAATATAATGGGGTGTCATAAGCCAACTCCTTACCTATAGCCTACAATTAAATTTTCATGAGCGATGTGCCATGGACGGAAATTCCAAAAGCAATGAAACTTCAACATTTGTGAAAGGTCAAGTTATAGAAGTTATATAAAGTTATATATACAAAGTTATATAAAGTTATATATAAGTTATTATATAAGTTGTTATATTAGTTATCTTATCCAGGTTATAGGAGCTATATATACGTCAAGCTATATAAAGACTCAAATTTGCAGCAAGAGTCTATTATGACAGATCCGGTAATCAAGAATACCCTAACCTATTACCGAATTAATGTAAACAAAATGTTATCTCGTTAGAAAATTTGGCTTTAGAACTTAAATATGGCACATCCGATAGACTGCATTTCCTAGGGTTAAAGGACACTTTAACCGTTTGATTTAATTCGTATGACCAGAGATGAATTGTGAGGGTAGAGCTTTGAAAACCAGTCAATTTTAGCGAAAGTGAACTTTTTAATATGTTATTTTTAAGAAGATATTGAACAGTATCCTAAAATATTATAATTGTTGGTGATGATGACGAAATGAAGAGAGGCTCGTACAAACTGACAGGCTCGACAAGAAGAAAAGAAGTACCGACACTGATGGAACAGTATTGTCACAACAAAGATTGAACAAAGAACTCGTACCCAACCCAAGGTCGGACATACCCAATCAACTAACCCGTTAGCTTTCACTGACGTGTTGACAAGATGAATGTCGCCAATAATGATTGTGTCTGAATATCAAGTTACACTTCAGGTTCTAAACAAACAAGGATCTGAATAAATTTGAATTTGAATAAAGCTATTAATGACGTGGTGAAATTAGTAGCTGTCAATTGTATTGATTTGAAAATCTTATGTCAGGTTCTAGTAAGCACTGATCCAGGGGGCTTCTGCTCCACCCGAAATTTAATCGAAGGGCTGCCCACCAACATCCAGTATAAATCTAGGAGTGAAACTGGTTCAAAAACATAAGACATAATTGTGTCAGGTATATCAATCATGCTTGTGCCAACTTTTGCTTTTTTTGTTTGCTTTTGCAGCATTTGCTGCTTGTCTGTTTTTCGATAAAAATTAAAAGTGAGAGAGAGAGAGAGAGAGAGAGAGAGAGAGAGAGAGAGAGAAAGAGAGAGAGAGAGAGAGAGAGAGAGAGAGAGAGAGAGAGAGAGAGAGAGAGAGAGAGAGAGAGAGAGAGAGAGAGATCTGTATGTTGCAGGGACCTGCTGAGAGCCTATGACTCCAACAAGGAGTGTTGAAAAGTGCTTGCTTAAACTGTAATATTTAGACTAACTGTGATGGCTAAAATTTTCCGTTCAATTTGCAAATTTTAAAATCTGAAACCATTTAATTTAGAGCCATCTCCTCTCTCTCTCTCTCTCTCTCTCTCTCTCTCTCTCTCTCTCTCTCTCTCTCTCTCTCTCTTTCTCCCTCTCTCTCTTTCTCTCTTAAAGTCGGTGGTAAGATGCAACCGATAGACTGCATAAACTACTTTTAACAAAACAAGGCCATGAGCCGCAAACAACCTTTAAATCAGTGGTTATATGCCACCAATATGTCATATAAAACACTTTTAATAAGCATTGAGACATAAAAAAAACTTTAGTCGAGAATAAGTCGACCTAAACATCCCCCTTTTATTCAATTTTGAAATGGAGAAATAATGTTAGCCTATATCTCAGACGTGTTTCCTTTGAGTTAATAAATAATCAAGGCCGTACCCAGGGGGTTTGAACCCCCTTCGAAATATTTGTTCGACTCGTGTTAAAAACGTAACAAAAATGAATACAAACAGATTTTTGATGCGTTTTACAAAGTTTTGTGTACCCCCACCGAAAAAAATCCTGAATAAATTCCTGTAGATAATTTATAGCCAATTTCCTTCTCTTCTCTTCCAAGTTAGGGCAATTATGGCCAGCAAAGCCCATTTTATCATATTAGGTCCTAAGACCTAATTATTATAATATTTAGTTAATTACTATAATATATAATTATTATAATATTTATCATATTAGCACCTAAGACATAATGCTGCCAGTCCATATTCTCTTTTTGCAAGTCTCCTTTGTCCTCATAATTTTAAAATCAAACAGTTCGTGGTAACGAACTGTAGTAAGGAGCGACCCGGCTCAATAGTAACCGAAACTCTAAAAAATGGAATGTTGATACCAATAGTTACATCAAAAAAATTGTACTTTAATGCTGATTTTAAATATATAACTTTCGTCAAGATTAGTCTTACCTATCAAAAGTTACGAGCGTGAGAAAATTTGCCTTATTTTAGAAAATAGGGGAAAACACCCCCTAAAAGTCATACAATCTTAACAAAAATCACATCATCAGATTCAGCGTATCAGAAAACCTTATTGTAGAAGTTTCAAGCTCCTATCTACAAAAATGTGGAATTTCGCATTTTTTGCCAGAAAACAAATCACGGATGCATGTTTATTTGTTTGTTTTTTTGTCTGTTTTTTTTTTCAGGGGTGATCATATCCACCCAGTGGTCCTAGAATGTCACGAGAGGGCTCATTCTAACGGAAATTAAAAGTTCTAGTGCCCTTTTTAAGTGACCCAAAAAATTGGAGGGCACCTAGGCCCCCTCCCACGCTCATCTTTTCCCCAAAGTCACCGGATCAAAATTCTGAGATAGCCATTTTATTCACCATAGTCGAAAAACTTAATAACGATGTCTTTGGGGACGACTTAAGCCCCCGCAGTCCCCGTAGGAGGAGTTGCAAGTTACAAACTATGACCTGTGTCTACATATAGTAATGGTAACTGGGAAGTGTACAGACGTTTTCAGGGGGATTTTTTTGTTGGGGGGAGAGTTGATATGGGGGGGGGTCTACGTGGGAGGATCTTCCATGGGAAAACTTATCATGGGGAAGAGACTTTCAATGAAGGGGGCGTAGGATTTTCTAGCATTATTTAAAAAAACAATGAAAAAATAAATGTGAAAAGTTTTTTTCTACTGAAAGTGAGGAGCAGCATTAAAACTTAAAAACGATCAGAAATTATTACACATATGAGGGGTTTACCTCCTCGTAATACATCGCTCTTTACGCTAAAGTATTTTTAGTAATTTCAACTATTTATTTACTATTTTGTTACTATTATTTTGTTACATTATTTTTACTATTTTGTTCCATTTGTTTATGTTCGGAGAAACAAGATCAAAACATGCATTAATTAAAAAATGTCCAGAAATCAAATAAAGAAAACAAGTTTTTTAAATGAAAGTAAGGAGCGACGTTAAAACATAAAACGAACAGAAATTACTCCGTATATGAAAGAGGCTTTTCCTCTTCAACGCCCGCTCTTTACGCTAAGGTTTTTTACTGTTTTAAGAGGTAGAGTTAAGAGAAAGAGTCAAACTTTAGCGTAAAGAACGGGGCGTTGAAGAGGAAAAGCCCCTTTCATATACGGATTAATTTCTGTTCGTTTTAAGTTTTAATGTCGCTCCTTACTTTCATTTAAAAAAACTTGTTTTTTTATTTAATTTTTAAGTAAAATCCAGTTTCACTATGCATAATGCTTCATTCCTTTTATTATTTCAGTCCGTTAACGCCAATAATCCCTTTTTATTGTAGAAACGACAACTATGGTTACCAGCGTATTGATTTATTTACGGTATTTGTTTTATTACAGCCTTAATTAAAAACGACATTGTTGTCATTATCAGAGGCATCAATTTGGAGGAGCAGGGGGAAGGCAATTGTCTCTTCTCTAGATTTTTTGTACCCTCAGATTCTGAAAAATATCTTTTTCTGGTGTTTTCATTAAAAAAAAATTGTCCTCCTCTTAAATTTTGATAAAATACACACCTCTCCCTACATTTCGTGAATTGACGCCCCTGATTACCAACCAACATCTTTGAACGATTAATCTATGCTAATTTTTTTTCTTTGCTTTCACAGTTACCACACGCTTAGTAGCGGTATTTTCATGACTTTTAAGAGAGTTTTATGACCTTTTGCACACGCAGTTCAGTCTCGTAATGCTCTCATCCGCAAAACCATGAAATAAAAATGCTAAAAAAAAGCGTAAAAACAGGTGAATTATGTGGAAAGAACAAGAAATTATAGGAACTGGATATAAATTTGATACCGAAGAGATGGAAAAGGGAGAAAGAACTGGGTCTGCGATTCGCTAAGTTCATTGAGAAACAATTTCTACCCGTCATAAGAAATCTTTTGCAAGGTAGTCAGACATTGATGAGAGCAAATAGTCAAAAATATATGACAGGATATCAAGGAAGCTGTTTGGTCGCATAAATATTCGTCGCTCATGGGGCAGCAAATGGTTAGTGGTTGAGCCAACTTCGGCAAGTAAATATATACATATTTTCTTGTTATAATAGCCAACTTTTTACCTGTGAAGGGTAAAAGCTCTTCTTTTGTCTCGCCTTGTCTTTTGTCATCATGAAAAAAATATTGCCGAACCTTTGTTTCTTTTAATTGTTCAGGTAGTGGGACAAAAAATTCTTCTTTTACCTCAGCTTGTCTTTCGTCAAACAGTTCGTGATAACGAACTGTAGTAAGGAGCGACCCGGCTCAATAGTAACCAAAACTCTAAAAAAACGTAATTTTGATACCAATAGCTACGTCAAAAGAATCGCATTTTAATGCTGATTATAAATATATAAGTTTCATCAAGTTTAGTCTTACCTATCAAAAGTTAAGAGCCTGAGAAAACTTGCCTTATTTTAGAAATAGAGGGAAACACCCCCTTAAAAACATCTTTGAAAGAGGTTTACAAACCGTTTTTTGATCAATAATACAGCTGGTAAAAAAAAACTAGTAATTGTGATTTCAAGATGGATTCATGTTAGCTAAAAGTGACATTTTTACATGCTCAGTGGACACATTCATGAGCCGAAAAGTTGGCAACCCTGTTCGAGAATAGCTTCAGTAAACAATAAACCAAGAATGTAAACACAAAATTCCTAAATAGCAGAATGGTTTGCCTGATAAAAAAAGCTTTCCCTGAAAGCGGTATTTTTCCAAAGCTTTCTAATCGAGTCAGTACATGCTCCTAATCTTAATAGGGTATTTCTACTATAAGCATTTGGGGGATGCAGCTTCGTCAAGTACTATAGTGAAGTGCAGTAATACTGCACGATTCAGCGAGCTATGAGCGGTTCGATTTTCAAATATAAATCTAACTTATAAGTAATACAGTTCCATCAAGTGTAGTAATAAGATGGAAAAAATAGCACAATTTTGAAGGATCAGGCGACACATTCGTCGACCAAAAGTTTGGCAGTCTAGCTAGAGAATAGTTGAAAGCGGTATTTTTCCAAAGCTTTCTAATCGAGTCAGTACATGCTCCTAATCTTAATAGGGTATTTCTACTATAGGCATTTGGGGGATGCAGCTTCGTCAAGTACTATAGTGAAGTGCAGTAATACTGCACGATTCAGCGAGCTATGAGCGGTTCGATTTTCAAATATAAATTTAACTTATGAGTGATACAGTGTTCCATCAAGTGGAGTAATGAAATGGAAAAATGACACATTTTGGACATACTCATAGACCAAAAAGTTGGCAACCCTGCTCAAGCATAGTTGAAATCGGCATATTTTCAAAGTTTTCTAATTGAGTCAATACAACCTTCTAATCTTAATAGGGTACTTCTACTATAAACACTTGAGGAATGCAGCTCCGCAAAGTACAACAGTGAAGTGCAGTAATATGGTGCAATTCAGCGAGCTGTGAGCGGTTCAATTGTCAAATATAAATTTAACTTATGATTGATACTGCACCATCGATGTAATGATGAAGTATAGTAATATAGTACAACCCAGCAAACCCAGAGCAGTTCAATTGCCAAATATAAATATAACTTGTGAATGGTGCAGTTCCGTTGGTGCAGTAATGAGGCATAATATGGTATAATTCAGCAAGATATGAGCAGTTCAATTGCGGAATACAAATATAACTTGTGATTGGTACAGTTCCGCTAAGTGCAACAAGGAATTTCAGTAATACGGTACAAGCAGTGAACCATGAGCGGTAATTTTTAACCAAACAAATGAGATTGGGGACCATTAGCCGAAAAAGCAATATACTTTTCAGTATTAATCCACTATGCAATATTGATCCCTAATATAGTTCACTTTGATATGTGGCCAACATAAAAATTGACCTGTAACTTAGGACTAAATCGCCCCACCCTTGTTATAAGGAGATAAATTACCAATATGGTATGCTAACGATGTGTATGTACAGGATGAGATTTTCCTGTTGAATAAATTGGTTAAGTCTATTTGTCCCTATTCTTCCAATTAACCAAGTTCAAAAAGAAAAACTATCAATATTCCTAAAGTATATTCTCACATCTTCTACCTTTTCTACTTCCAGAATTTAAAAAAGAAAAGATGGGTATAGTTTAAATAAAACAGTGGAATAAACAAGAAAAACGACAAACTTTAAATATTAACAATCTGAATATTTCGACTCCACGTCCGGGAGTCTTTATCAACGGAAAAGAAAATAAAAGTTAAATTAAATTAGACACAACATATAAAAAGATAAAAAAGTAAATGAAACTCGCATCTTAATGACCTCCAAAATATTGCAATCACTATTAAAACCCTGTATAAGCACACAGAAATGATAAATTATTTTTATTCTTTGATTTTCTTCCAATTCGGTTTATTTTCTATCAGTTTTATTGTTACGAAATCAATCAAATGAACGCAGAAACTAATTCAACCTCTCTATGATTCCTCTCTAATTCAATCTCTCTCTCTAAATGACAGCAAGAGAATGAACTTTAATAATAGCTCTCCAATTCTTTGTCGTCTTATCTCACGTACGGTGCAAAATTCTAATTTATTACAAACAGTTTATACCTAACATATATTGTTATTATATAATTACTATGTAACTACACTACTGAGTATAACTAATTAATCGTGAACAAGCTTATAATTATCGATTGTTTGGTAAATATTCCTTTTTCATAACTGTAACGTGGAATCGAGTGTTTTTTTCCATTACTGTTACTCAGCAATGACATCTATGCTAACGAATATATAATGGTAGCAAATATTTGTAAAGATGAAGAAATTAGAACATTTTCCAGGCAATACGTTATACACCTGGTTTTTATTTTACACTAAAGTTTTTATTGAAGATATATTTATTTCAAAATTACAAATATGGAGCCCAAACAGCACTTACATATATTTAAAGCAGCTTGTAAAGCAAGATTGATTATAATTTTTAATTAAAATGATTCTAAATTTGATTATACATTATAAAAATCTGAAAGATTGAGCCCTCCCCACTCCCACTGAGATATGGCATCCGTACACAAAGATCTTAGGTAGAGTTAAAGGCAGGGTCGTATCCAGGATTTTTTTGGAGGGGGGCTACAAAAGAATTTTTCTCGGGGAGGGGGTTTTACAAAAAAAAAAACTTGAAAAGACGCATCAACTATTTGCTTATATTCATTTTTGTTACGTTCTCACAAGTCGAACAAACGTCTCGGGGGAGGGGGGCCTAACCCCATACCCTACCCCACCTATCCCCCCCGACCCTGAATAGGCTACGGACTAGGTTAAAGGCTCATAAACAAGAGGTGTCTAGACAGGTTTCTAAACATTGTATTTCAGACTTTGTATATTATTTTCACTAAAGTAGGTATAAATAATGTTCAATGTCAATAATTTAGAAATATAAACTCAAAGTGTGCTATGACGTTCCTGAAACAATGAAGTAATATATCGATTTACTGACAACAACTTATAATCCATCATTGGCTGCGAATCATTGCGTTTTTCCAAGCTGTGACATTCATAAAACCGCGTTTCGTCCCCACTCTCGCTCGTCAATGACGTCCTATGCCCCCGAATGTCAGATAGTGGGCAAGGTTTCAAATGAAGTGGTTTTCAGAAAGATTTCTTAATGCAATATATCACATTGGCCACTTAACAGGCCACTAAATTGGCCACTAAAGTAAGCGTTAAGTAGTTGCTGATATCATTAATGACAAATATGACAATCAAACGGAAACAATGGGGTAGCATGCTCATTTCGTTTGCATTTTATAATCAGTTTAATAATTTTAATTCATATATTAGTAGTATGGGGAGTATGGGGAAAGGCTTTTAAAATGACAGCCAGCCACTACTCTTTTCTTCTTTACCGTTAATCGTGAAGAAGGTTTAACGGCAATTCCTTCAGGGCAAGGTGCAGGTGTATATTATGGAATAGAAACTTTTTTCCTCAAGTTGCAATCAAGTTTTCATCTGCATATAACGTAATTGGAGTTGCATGTTGCATAATAGTTTCTTTTTAAAAAACCTTCAGGGACCAGCCAAATCTTGGTTGTTCTTGGCTGATTTCTTTGGTTGTTCTTTAAAAAACCTTCAGGAGGCTTCTTTACTCCAGGATTCCTAAGATTGTTACGTAATGATGTTTGATTGTTAACTAATAGCGACTGATTTTCATTTAAAAAATCTACAAGTGCCAGGAAAAAAAAAACCTTTAGGAGCCAGTTAGCGGGGGAACCTTCAAAGCACCGGACTGACATCCGATTCCAGCGGGGGTCCCCTAACGTAACCACCGGGGTCCTAGCATCCAATTTCACTGGGAGCCGTGGTATTCAATTTCATCAGGCCCCTCACCTAACCACCAAGGGCCCTAGCGTACAATTTCACTGAGGGGGCCTAACATCCGTTTCCAACAGGAGAGGGGCCCTACCATCCAATTTCAGCGGGGCCCTAATCTAACGGCAACGGGAAAAGCGGGCAATTCCACCCAGCAGGCATACATTACGTAACGGGTTTTGTTTACTTTTGGCTGTTACGTAATAGGAATTGTCCGCTAGTCAAGCGATGAGTCCCAGCTTGTACCTGAGGAGGACACACGCGTGGCTATTGCGTAATGACAATACACACACGGGATGTCACATAGTATTTTAAGATTTTTCATTTTCTTTCAAGACGTTTCATGACGTTTCATTCTTTCAGACGACCATGAGAGCCTCTCTAATATTATGATTCGGCTAATGCATTTTACATGATAACTAATTGCACGCAAGGTGAACCCACCTGGCATACTAGGATGATCAAATGAATTGCATGTTCCCATTTGCCTGCAATAAGTGACATGCAGAGGGGGGAAAATCGATTAATAGAATTTGGTTACGCTAGGTATTCATTTGCATATTAAATAATGCTCATAGAGAGTGTAATCAGATAATACTGTGGGTTGCTCATAGCAAATTATTTAGTAACAGTGTCTATTACACAATTTGAAAATGAATGTGCTATCAGGGGTAAAACAAAGGCGAGAGAGGCTACAAGATTCTTAAATAGCGTAAACGATCACCTATCGAAGTTTCATCTTATAACAAGAAATCTAAAGGATAAATACGTTTATTGTACATACAAAATTTTATCAATAAAACAAATTTACATGGCATTATTAAAACACGAAAAAAGCAGTTAAGGAATAACAAAAGAAAAACAAAACATGAAAAAGCTTATAAAGGATAAAATATAAGCCAAAAGAACCATGAATTAAAGAAAGATGAGCGTCCTAGCGACCAATTCCAGAGAATAGGGTTGAAATCAGAGGTAGAAAGAATTCATATTAAGATCTATTTCTAAGAGCTTTTAATGAAAATGCCACGTACCTTTGAGCCAGGGCGAAGTAAATTCACGCCACCGTGCCAAAATGTGGCTAGCCCACCCTAGCAAGCAGTTTCAGAGGGGGTTGGTTGCTATTAGAGGTAAATTTAAGCCGTATTGAAAAAATTCCGAGAGGTCTTAGTGAAAATGTCTCGCTTCTATTGCACTATCGGATGCACCTGTCTGTTACATTCCATTAATTTAAATCTTGATACTAACGAAATCAAATTTGAAAAATGAAACATGCAAACGAAGGAAAAAAAAGGTTTTCACATTCAGTTATTTCTGACAGGTTTTAATGCAAATGCCACGTTTCTTTGAGCCAACGCTACGCATATTCACGCCACTATGACCTATGTGGCTAGCCCACCCTAGCAGGCAATTTTAGAGGGAGAAGGCTCTTAATAGAGGTGGATTTAATCAATATTAAGAGATATTTCCGAGAGGTCTTAGTGAAAATGCCTCGTTTCTATTGCACTATTGGATCCTCCTGTCTTTTAAATTCCATTAATTTATGTCTTGATACTAGCAAAATCACGTTTTTAAAAACGAAACATGCAAACGAACAAAAAAAAAGAGACAGATTTTTCCATTCGGTTATTTCTGGGAGGTTTTAATGAAATAGCACTTTTCATTGAGCCACAGTGACAGTATGCAGTTAGCCCATCCTAGCAAGCAATTCCAGAGAAGGAGGGCTGTTATTGGAAGCAAATTTCAACCATATTAAGAGTTATTTCTGAGGGCTGTTAATAAAAATACATTGTTTCTGTGACTGAGTGCTAGATTTCACTCCCCCCTCCCACTCAGTCGAAAAAATTCTTTTAATACCTCTTAGCTTAACTTTAATCTCTAGAAACTTGTTATTTCAAGTAATCCATGCAGCCGTGGTAATATGTGGTAGGTCCATGGCAACCTGATGTTACATATTGTCATTCTAAGGTCATTTTCCAGATATATTCACGATACAAAATATGATTTAAATCTAGTGGTTCATGTTTACACAAACTACACCCCAAAGTGATACACCACCTTAATATAAGCCACCGTGCGGCACTATGACTGAGCCTTCCAACCCCCTCTAGCGCCCTTTATTATTCCTAAGACATTTTCCCATATATTTTCATGATAAAAATTCGATTTAAATCCAATGGTTCGTGTTCTTTGCAAACTACCAAAATCCAGAACTTAGAAACAATAGGGGTATAGAGAAACAATAGGGAAACAATAAGTAGTGTGGTCTTCGTCACCAACCTCCAAAACGTGATACACCATGTCAATTCCCACAACCGTACCACACTATAACTCACCCTCCGGCACTCCCTCATCATTCGTAGGACATTTAAAGATATTTTCATGATAAAATCATAGACTAAATCCAACGGTTCTAGTTTTGCAGACCACCCTCTCCGTGTTACACTTTCTCAATTCACGCCACTGTGCCACACTATGAGAGGCCCTATAGCATCCCCCTGATCATTTCTAAGCCGTTTTTGGATATTTCATGATAAAAATCATGCTTCAAATCCATCGATTCGTTTTTTTGCAACCCACCCTCAGCGTGATACACCATTTCAATTCACGCCACTGTAACACACTATGTCACCCTCTAGCATTTCCCTCATCATTCCCAAGACATTCTGCAGATATTTCCTTGGTAAAAAATGCTCTTTAAATCCGTTGGTTCGTCTTTTGTTAACCCAACCATCCATGAATCGCCATATCAATTCACGCCACCGTGCCACACTATGACTGGCCCTCTGGCACCCCTCACCATTCCTGAAACATTTTCCTGATATTTTCTTGATAAAAATTATGCTTTAAATCCGTTGGTTCATGTTATCTTAGACCAACCCTCCGTGATAAAACATGTTAATTCACAGTACCATATCAAACTATGACAGCTCCTCTGCCACCCCTCATCAATCGTAGGACGTTTTCCAGATATATTCTTCTTAAAAATCATGCTTTAGATCCAATTGTTCTTGTTTTTGCAAGCAATCCTAAACGTGATAGACCATGTCGATTCACGCAACCGTGCCTCACTATGACTGGCACTCTGCACACTACGGCTCCCCTCATCATTCCTAAGACACTTTCCAGATATTTTTTAATAAAGTGATATCCATTTCCACTCCCCCCTCCACTTCTGGCTCCCAGTTACAACGGTTCACCTTCGATTCTACTGGCTTCCACCCCAGTTCAACCGGTTCCAGTTCTCGCTACGCCCGCTCCAATCCAATTCCGAATCCGGCCCCGGTTTGAAGAAACGAATTAAATTTGATATAGTTTATTCATTTAATTTTCTTAAAAACTAAAAGGTTTAACTCTGTGGAATTTAAAGTTAGAACAGATGAATCAAATTTGGCGAGGTTTATTAAGTGAATTTTCCGAAGAATGAATAGCTTTAACTCTGTTGAGTGTCTGATGAATTAAATTTGACGTCGTTTATTAATCGAATTTTTCTAAGGACTAAAAGGTTTAGCTCTGTTAATTATAAAGTTTGAACAGACGACTTAGATTTTACACAGTTTATTTCTTGAATCTTCCTAAGGACTAAGAGTTTTAAGTATGTCAATTATAAAGTCTGAACAGATGAATTAAATGTGGCGTGGTTAATTCAATGAATTTTACTAAAGACTAAGAACTTTTACTCTTTAGATTATAAAGTTTGAACAGATGAATTAAATTTAACGATTGAATCTTCCTAAGGACTAAAAGGTTTAACTCTTGTTGATTATATAGTTTGAATAGATGAATTGAAATTGACATGGTTTATTCCTTGAATTTTGTAAGTACTAAATGGATTAACTATGTTGAGCATAAAGTTTGAACAGAAGAATTAAATTTGACACGGTTTATTCCTTGTATTTATTAAGAACTAAAAGAAGAAACTCTGTTGAGCATAATGTTTGAAAAAATGAAATACATTTGACACGGTTTGGTTCCTTGAATTTCCCCAAAGACTAAAAGGTTTAATTCTCTTGAGTATAAAGTTTGAACTGATTAATTAAATTTGACAAGTTTTCTTGCTTGAATTTTGCAAAGGACAAAAAGGTTTAACTCTGTTGAGTATTAAGTTTCAACTGATGAATTAAATTTGACGTGGTTTATTCTGTGAATTTTCCCAAGAATGAATAGCTTTGACTCTATTCATTAAAAAGTTTGAACAGATGAATTAAATTTGACACGGTTTATTCCGTTTCATTAAAAAGTTTGAACAGATGAATTAAATTTGACACGGCATATTCCATGAATTTTCTAAGGGCTAATAGGATTAACTCTGTTGAGTATTAGGTTTTAACATATGAATTAAATTTGACAATGTTTCTTGCTTGAATTTTGCAAAGGACGAAAAGGTGTAACTCTGTTGAGTATAAAGTTTCAACTGTCTGTGAATTTTTCCAAGAATGAGTAGCTTTGACTCTATTCATTAAAAAGTTTGAACAGATGAATTAAATTTGACACGGTTTATTCCGTTAATTTTCTAAGGGCTAAAAGGATTAACTCTGTTGAATATTAGGTTTGAACTGATAAATTAAATTTGACGTGGTTTATTCAATGAATTTTCCCAGGAATGAATAGCTTTAACTCTGTTGAAAACAAAGTTTGAACAAATGAATTGAATGTAACACGGTTTATTCCATGAATTTCCCTAAGAATTAAAACGGTTTAACTCTGTTGATTATAAAGTTTGAACTGACGAATTAAATTGGACGTGCTGTATTCAGTGAATTTTCCCAAGAAGAATAGCTTTAGCTCTGTTGACTACAAAGTTTGAACAGATGAATTAAATACCGTCTGTGAGCCAGGTAATAGTGACTATGGCCGAAAATCCCTGTTCTGGCATCTCTGAGTTTTTGAACAAGCATTCTAAACGTTGGAGCTGTTAGTGTACCAAAAAAATAAGGGATATATAATAAATTAAAGCAATGCGATATTTTTTATTGAAATAGTGACATATACAATGTCATATGTTATTGATATAATCATATAAAAATTTAAATGATTTGAATTCGTTCCATAAAAAGTTCATCCTACTTTCTCTTGACAGGGCACTTGTCCCATTTCGGTGTCATACAGGGCTTTTAACATGGATTCCGCTAGAGGTTCAGTATGAGTTAAAAAGAAACGAGGTATTTTCACTAAGACCTCTAGGAAATACCTCTTAATATGGATTAAATTTACCTCTGATTACAGCCCTACCCCTTTGGAATTGCTTGCTAGTGTGAGCTAGCCGCATATTGTCCTGGTGTAGGGAATTTGTATAGCCTTGGCTCAAAGAAACGTGGCATTTTCATTAAAACCTCTCAGAAATAACTGAAAGCAAAATCTGTTTCTTTTTTTGGTCGTTTGCATGTTTCATTTTTCAAATGTGATTTTTTAGCGTCAAGATTTAAATTGATGGAATGCAACAGACAGGCGCATCCGATAGTGCAATAGAAGCGAGACATTTTCATTAAGACCTCTTGGAATTACCTCAATACGGCTTAAATTTACCTCTAATAACCACCCTCCCCCTTTGGAATTGCTTACTATGGTGGGCTAGCCACATATTGGCATGGTGGCGTGAATATGCATAGCCTTGGCTTAAAAAAGTGGCATTTCCATTAGATCTCTTTGAAATAACTGAATCCAGAAATCCGTCTCTTTTTTTGTTCGTTTGCATGTTTCATTCTTCAAATGTGATTTTTTTAGAATCAAAATTTCAATTAATGGAATATAACATACAGGCGCATCCGTTAGTGCAATAGAAACGAGGTATTTTCACTAAGACCTCTCGGAATTACCTCAATATGGCTTAACTTAACCTCTAATAACAACCATCCCCCTCTGAAACTGCTTGCTAGGGTAAGCCACATATTAGCACGGTGGCATGAAAATGCTTCGCCTTGGCTAAAAGAAACGTGGCATTTTCAATAAAAGCTCTTAAAAATCAATAATAATATGTATTATATTTACCTCTAATATCAACCCTCCCCTCTGGAATTGGTTGCTAGGACCCTTATCTTTCTTTAATTCATCGTTCTTTCTGCTTATATTTTATCCTTTATAAGCTTTTTCATGTTTTTTTCGTTTGTTATGCCTTATCTGCTTTTTCCATGTTTTAAAAATGCCCTGTAAAAATTTGTATGTACAATAAAAGTATCTATCCTTTAGATTTTTTGATTTAGGATAAAACTTCATAGTTTACGCAATTTAAACATCTTGTAGCCTCTCTCAACTTTGTCTAACCCCTGATTTCCCATTTTACTTCCAATAGTGTAATAGAATCTATTACTAAAAAAGACGCAATGAAAAACCCACAATATTATCTGATTACACTCTCTAAAAGGATTCCTTAATATGCACGTGTATACCGAGCGTAATTAAATTCAGGTAGTCGATTTTTCCTCCTCTGCTTTTCCCTTATTGCAGTCATATGGAAACATGCAATTCATTTAATCATTCTAGTATGCGCGCACAGGGGTTCTCCTTGCGTGCAATATGTTATCATGTAAAACGCCGAATCATAGTATTAAAAAAGCCCCATGGTCCGAATAATTAGCGCTCAATTCTATTTAGGGAGAATCCTGTTCGAACCCTAACGTGGACAAAAAATCCTAAGTTAATAAATGTTCCCTGAGAAAAGACCCTGAAAGAAAATGAAATCTCTTAATATATTATGAAACATCCCATGTGTACATCGTCATTACGTAGCACCCACATGTGTGTCCTACTCAGTTTCAAGCGGGAATTCCCCGATTGACTAGCGGACTGAAACAAGTCCTATTACGTAATATTCAAAAGTAAAAAACAAACCTATTACGTAATAATCACCTGCTGGGCGGAATCGCTTGCTCAGTGGCTCCGGTGGTTAGCTTAATCCTCCGTTGGGAATTAATTTAAGCCCCCCCCCCGTGAAATTGGATACTATGGCACCGATGGTTAGGTTGGCCCAATGAATTTGGATACTAGGGCCTTCAATGAAGTTGGATGCTAGGGCCACGGTGGTTATGTTAGGGGGTCCCTGTTTAATCGCCGTTTAACTTTCTTCGTGATTAACGGTGAAGAAGAAAAGAGTAGTGGTTATAAGTCATTTTTAAATCCTTATGCCCATACTACTTATGCTATTAAGTTATATTAAATAATTCTATATTATTAATTTCATTTTATATATTAATTTCAATTTATAAAATAGTTAATAATTCCTTAACTTTATCAGTTATTAATTATTTAGCTTTTTCTAGCTGATGAGGGAACCATTCCCCCCCCCACTCCCGCTCATCACTGAGGCATTTAATAAGGAATATCTAATCGTGGAAAAGCCTTCTAAATCAAAATTTTTTATTACTACTTCATTTAGAGCTTACCTTTATAAATAGCAGCAAAATATTCTTTAAATGACATAATGCTTCCGACACTTTCAACACAATACCTTTTTGAATACTAACAAAAATACAATAACGCGTAGAAGCAATTTTTCGCTTGACTAACCCCCAATTTTATGCTTCTTTTGAGATTTTTGTCAAATTTGAAACATCACAGGAAATGTATTGTAGTATCGTTTATAAAAATAACTGATTCAACCTTACTTTTTTCGTTGTGCTAACAAATAGCGCTCAATTGTTATAAACAGGCGAAGATGAACAATTCAGTTACTCATAGTCAAGGTCGTATCCAGGATTTTTGTTCGGCAGGGGGTATTATTTTCAAGGAGAGGGGAGGGGGTAAAAAAATTTACAAGATGCACTACATTTTCGTTGCTTTTTTATGAGTCGGGCAAAATCTCGGGAGGGTGGTCAAACTAGACCCTCCCCCAGGATCATGGGCACCCATAAGCTGCATTTTAGGGGGGTACCTGGTCTAATCACCACTTTCAATGTTTAGAAATCGACCCCGGCGTCGCGCCGGCGCATGCATCGAACACCGCCGCCAAAATGTCGTAAAGCCGCCCGCTGGCCACCACCGGCCGAGGTGGTGGCGTCCCACTGACTTTGAATTAATTTGAATTAAGTGCCGTTTTCAAAATTAAACAAACATGTGCGCACACAAATAGTTTGCAAGGATTCCTTGTGTTTCCAAGGTGAGTTTTATTCAGAACTAGCTATTGTAGCACATCCATTGAATAGACAGTTGTCATTCGAAGAGACACCAGATTAAATGCCAGGTAGGCATTTAACCGATCTCGATTTCCGATTTTCGATTTCGGATTCCGATTTCCCTGCTTAGAAATCAAGTGCCGTTTTCAAAATTAAACAAACATGTGCGCACACAAATAGTTTGCAAGGATTCCTTGTGTTTCCAAGGTGAGTTTTATTCAGAACTAGCTATTGTAGCAACCTGCGTGTGTTCCCCAGCGAGAACCTCCAACAGGTACGACTCTAGTTCGGCATTTGTGAAGGGACACACATGCACGGAAAGGTGTAGCATAAATGGGAGACAGTAACAACGGCAATCAAAGGGATAAAATTAACCCTTGACTGGGCTGCTCACTTAATTCAACAATCTGTCTTGGCTTTTTTCTACAATTGGCCATGACTTTGACTTTTCCCACAACTATTCCCTCTTTTTTAAATTCAAAAAATCCATTGAATAGACAGTTGTCATTCGAAGAGACACCAGATTAAATACCAGGTAGGAACTTGAGATTTTAGGACCTCTCTATTTCAAGACACTTTGGTATAGCAAAGAATCAATATTGCTTGAGTCCTTGCCATAGGCAGATGTTTATTAATAGTGACGTTTTGGTTCGTTGACATAGATGCGTCATTTGAAATGGTAAATTCTGAAAATTCTAAAGTTCGCTTCAAGTGTTTGTCCCCTCGTCAACACCTCGCTCATTACGCTAAAATATTTTTAGTTATTTTAAAAGAGCTATTTATTCTAATTAAACAGCCTTTTGGGATTCAAGGGTCATCAAGGAGGCACACTCGTGCCTCTATAAAGAGGCGACACACGACAATGTTAAGCGATCTTCGGTTCCAGTGGTCGCAGACGGATGGGGAGGGATGCATTTCGTAGCCCGAGCTCCAACTAAGAAACCTGCAAAATTTCATCCCCCTCCAACTTTTTCTTCATGGGGAAAATCTGGCCGAAAGTTTCGACCTGTCAACCCAAGCCCCTCTTTAACGTTGTCCGATCGGGCTGAAATTCACAAGTTAAGGTCCCCTAGGGCCCAGGAGCTTATCCGCGAAATTTCAGCTTGATCCGATAACTCCTTCCCTGTTTTCCAGAAACCACGCATAGCCACTTAAAATTCATTTACTTTTTTTTTTGCCACGCCTACAGGTCACATCCGACATCGGATCTGGGTGTACGAAGACTCATTCGATGCGGAATTCTCCGAGTAAGTGCCCATGAAAGTTTCGTAGGAAAATCTTAACCCCCCGAAAGTTTCGACCCTCCAACCCCCCCACCCCTTTTAACGTTGTCCGATCGGGCTGAAATTCACAAGTTAAGGTCCCCTACGGCCCAGGAGCTTATCCGCGAAATTTCAGCTTGATCCGATAACTCCTTCCCTGTTTTCCAGAAACCACCCATTAGCTATTTAAATTAACAGATTTCTCTCCATAAGAGCCCATGTTAATTTGAAATTTTTAAAAGCTATTGAGAAGTTATATTTACACACATGCAAGTTATTAGCTCAGTTGGTAGAGCGTGAGACTTTTAATCCTCTGGTCAAGGGTTCAAGTCCCTTACGGGCGATTTTTTTTTCACAACATCAAAAAAATTTTGATAACACCTGGACAGCTTATCATTTGAGAGATAACAGAATATTAGCTTCTTATGAGCAAAAGAAACATTTCGGTCATTCTATCTATTTTTTTTTCTATTTTATACAATGATTTAAAAGCGGGGGTGGGTTCCTCTCCTAATTCCTGTACGAGGAGTACAGGAACTATTAAATTACATCCACCATGGATTGTAGAAAAACGTACAGAATTAATATGAAAAAAAATTAAACCTGTACAAAAGAGTCTTTAAAAGCGGGGGGTTTGCCTCTCCTAATAGTCTTCTTATAGTCCTAATAATTTTTTTCTATTTTATACAATGATTTAAAAGCGGAGGGGGCGGCAGCCACCCAAGTTCCTCTCCTAATTCCTGTACGAGGAGTACAGGAATTATTAAATTACATCCACCATGGATTGTAGAAAAACGTACAGAAATAATATGAAAAAAACTTCGTTTTCTTAAAGAGTTAAAGAGGCTGCGTCCCAAAGTCGAACCTTAAAACGTACAGGAATTAGAAGAGGCAGTTGGGGGGCTGCCGCCCCCCAAACCCCCAGCTTTTAAAGACTCTTTTGTACAGGTTTTTTTGTGTTTTTGCTAACCCCCGCTCTTGGCTTCGGAAAGGCCCTCTTTTAATTAACAAAAAATTGAAATGAATGAATAATGGAATAACTTCGAAAAATGTTAAACACAAGAGGACAGGAGAACCATTGCGCCGAAACTAGTAAATAGTAACAATGAAGTCCCCCCACAAAAAAAAACCTGTACAAAAGAGTCTTTAAAAGCTGGGGGTTTGGGGGGCGGCAGCCCCCCAACTGCCTCTTCTAATTCCTGTACGTTTTAAGGTTCGACTTTGGGACGCAGCCTCTTTAACTCTTTAAGAAAACGAAGTTTTTTTCATATTATTCTTAAAGAATTGGAAAAAAACTTGAACTTTAGCATAAAGATTGAGGTATGGAAGAGGGGATGAACGCTCTCATATTACGTATATGAGGAAATTCGCTCCCTCGTCAATAGCTCGCTCTTTACGTTAAAGTTTGAATTTTGTTCAATAATGACCGATATAAACAACAATTTGTTTGTTATTTTTCGGCCAATCTTAGCATTTCATTTTTCAGATCTCCAATTTTTTGGTCACTTAAAAGAGCATTAAAACTTTTAATTTTCGTTCAAATGAGCTTTTTTATGACATTCTAGAACCGCTGGATCGATACGATCATCCCTGGGAAAACAAGAGCTAAGAGCTCATATGGCACTTGTGACAAGGCCGGAAGAGCCAAGAGCTCATATGGTATGAGCTCTAGCAAAATTCTAAGAATCAATAGATTGGTTTAAAAGGAAAATCAGAGGCTTAATGCCGGTCGGGATTTGAAATATGAGCTTTGAGTCACGAGGTCCTTCTAAACATCAAAATGCATTAAGATCCGATCACCCACTCGTAAGTTATAAATACCTAATTTTTTTCTAATTTTTCCTCTCCCTTCAGCCCCCCAGATGGTCGAATCAGGGAAAACGACTTTATCTAGTCAATTTGTGCAGCTCCCTGACACGCCTACCAATTTTCATCGTCCTAGCACGTCCAGAAGCACCAAACTCGCCAAAGCACTGAATCCCACCCCTAACTCCCCCAAAGAGGGTGAATCCACTACGATTACGTCAATCCAATATCTACGACATTTGCTTATTCCACCCACCAAGTTTCATCCAATTCCTCCACTCTAAGCCTTTTCCAAGATTTTCAATTTCCCCCTCCAACTCCTCCCAATGTCAACAGATCTGGTCGGGATTTGAAATAAGAGCTCTGAGACATGAATTCCTTCTAAATAAAAAATTTCATTATGATCCGGTCACCCGTTCTTAAGTTAAAAATACCTCAATTTTTCTAATTTTTCCAAATTAACACCCCCCAGCTCCTCCCAAGAGAATGGATCCGTTCCAATTATGTCAATCACGTATCTAGAACTTGTGCTTATTCTTCCCATCAGGTTTCATCCCGATCTCTCCACTCTAAGCGTTTTCCAAGATTTCGGTTTCCCTCCTCCAACCCCATTGTCCCCTGATCCAATTCGAGTCGAAAATGGAACATCTGAGACACAAGATCCTTTATATATATCCTTTATACAAGATCTATATATATATATATATATATATATATATATATATATATATATATATATATACATATATATCTTCTATATATATAAAAATAAGTTGTCTGTCTGTGGATGTGTGGATGGATGTGTGGATGGATGTGTCAGGTGACGTCACCTGAAAAAACTGGATTAGGTGACGTCAAAACTGAAAAAACTAAAAAAAGGCAAAAACTACAAAAAAAACTAAAAACTAATAAAAAAAATAAAAAAGCTAAAAAACTAAAAAAACTATAAAGGTAAAAACCAATAAAAAACTAAAAAAAAAACTGAAAAAACTAAAAAAAGGCAAAAACTACAAAAAAAAAACTAAAAACTAATAAAAAAAAGTAAAAAAGCTAAAAAACTAAAAAAACTAAAAAAACTAAAAAAAGGTAAAAAACTAAAAAAAATAAAAAATAAAAAAAAACTAAAAAAAAGGAAAAAACTGAAAAATAAGCTAAAATAAAGGTAAAAACCAATAAAAAACTAAAAAAAAAAAGGAAAAAACTAATAAATGACGACACTCAAAGAGAAAGCGACCAGGACAAAAGGAATGTTCGATTAGCAATCAACAAAGCACCGGGACACAGGGAGTATAAATGACGACCAGGACATAAGTAAAAAAAAAAAAAACTATCTATATATATAAAAATAAGTTGTCTGTGGATCTGTGGATCGTGGATCAGGTGACGTCACCTGAAAAAACTGGATCAGGTGACGTCAAAACTGAAAAAACTAAAAAAAAGGCAAAAACTACAAAAAAAACTAAAAACTAATAAAAAAAATAAAAAAGCTAAAAAACTAAAAAAACTAAAAAAATGCAAAAACTACAAAAAAAAACTAAAAACTAATAAAAAAGCTAAAAAACTAAAAAAACTAAAAAAAAGGCAAAAACTACAAAAAAACTAAAAACTAATAAAAAAAATAAAAAAGCTAAAAAACTAAAAAAAACTAAAAAAAGGTAAAAAACTAAAAAAACTAAAAACTAAAAAAAAACTAAAAAAGGTAAAAACTAAAAGAACTAAAAAAGAAAAAAATAAATGACGACACTCAAAGAGAAAGCGACCAGGACAAAAGGAATGTTCGATTAGCAATCAACAAAGCACCGGGACACAGGGAGTATAAATGACGACCAGGACACAAGTAAAAAAAAAAATAACAAAACTAAAAAGAAGGTAAAAACTACAAAAAAACTAAAAAGAAAAAAAAACTAAAAACTAATAAAAAAACTAAAAAATCTAAAAATCTAAATAAACTAAAAAAGAAAAAAAAAGGAAAAAAATAAAGGAGAAAAACAAAACTAAAAAACGAATGTATATACAGACCGGTACACCGGGATACAAATGACGACCGGGACACAGGGAATATAAATAACGACCGGGACACAGGGACACAACTACAACGGGGACACCGGGGGAAACAGGGGGATATAAATGACGACCGGGACAAAAAAACTAAAAAGAAATAAAAACTAAAAACTAATAAAAAAAACTAAAAAATCTAAAAATCTAAATAAGCTAAAAAAGAAAAAAAAGGAAAAAAATAAAGGAGAAAAACAAAACTAAAAAACGAATGTATATACAGACCGGGACACCGGGATACAAATGATGACCGGGACCCGGGACACAGGGAATATAAATGACGACCGGGACACAGGGACACAACTACAACGGGGACACCGGGGGAAACAGGGGGATAACCTGACAATCTATTTACATGCAAAGACAATGCTAAAAACCATATATATATATATATCTATCTATATTCACAGGTGGGACATAGGGACACAACTACAATGGCGCGTAACTATTATGGCGCGTAACGACTTACGCGCGCGGGGGTGCTTGGGGGGGGCGCGAAGCGCCCCCACCAACTAGGTGTTGGGGTGGCGCGAAGCGCCACCCCAACAGCTAGTATATATATATATATATATATATATATATATATATATATATATATATATATATATATCAAATTTCATTAAGATCCGATCACCTTTTCATAAGATAAAAATGCCCCTGTTTTCACGTTTTCCAAGAATTCCGGTTGCCCCTCCAGCTCCCCCCCCCCAATGTCACAGGATCTGATTGGAATTTAAAATTAGAGCTTTAAAGCAAAAGATCCTTCTAAATATAAAATTTCATTAAGATATGGTCACCCGTTCGTAAGTTACAAATGCCTCATTTTTCCGAATTACCCCCCCCCCAACTCCACCAAAGAAAGGAGTTTTTTCTAATTTTTCAGAATTAACCCTCCCCCCCAATAGAGCGGATCCATTCCAATTATGTCAATCATGTATCTAAGACATGTGCTTATTTTACCCACCAAGTTTCATCCCTATCCCTCCAATCTAAGCGTTTTGCATGAATTTAGATTTCCCCCCAAAATTCACCCCAATGTCACCAGATCCAGTCGAGATTTATAATAAGAGTTTTGAGACACGATATCCTTCTAAATATCAAATTTCATTGAGATCCGATCACCCGTTCGTAAGTTAAAAATACCTCATTTTTTCTATTTTTTCAGAATCAACCCCCCCTCGCAACTACCCCAAAGAGAGCGGATCCGTTCTGGTTATGTCAATCATGTATCTAGGACTTGTGCTTATTTTTCCCACCAAGTTTCATCCCGATCCCTTCACTCTAAGTGTTTTCCAAGATTTTAGGTTTTCCCCTTCCAACTCCCCCAATGTCACCAGATCCGTCCGGGATTTAAAATAAAAGCTCTGAGACACGGTATCCTTCCAAACATCAAATTTCATTAAGATCTGATCAACCGTTCATAAGTTAAAAATATTTGATTTTTTCTATTTCTTCCAAATTAACGGGCCCCTCACTCCCCCCCCCCCCAGATGGTCAAATCGGGAAAACGACTATTTGTAATTTAATCTGGTCCGGTCCCTCTAAAGTAGCAAAACCGGGACCGACAGACCGACAGAATTTACGATTGCTATATGTCACTTGATTAATACCAAGTGCCATAAAAATGATATCAATAATGCTCTGCATAAAATTTGACAAATTAGTAGAGATACAAAAAAAACCGTAAGCCTGTATTTACACCCTGAAACACCATGTGGCAAAACATTACCAGCTACCAGTTTCTCCATAGGGTTTAGGGCGGGTAATCTTACTCTTCTGTCAAAATTAACCTTGTCACTATCTATTGAAAAGAATTTTCAGAAAAGATAATGAGTTTTCTTGGGATCTTTGCCTCTACAACCTTGTGTATACTTCAAAGCTGTCATCATCATTACTGCTACTCAACCCTGGGCATGCCCAAGGCTTTTAGTCTCATTCGAGTCAGTCAGCTATCGCTTCAATTCTTCTTAGCAATATCTGAAGGAAGGTTACGGTGGACGGAAATCCTAAAGAAGAAAATGTGTTTTCAACAGGAGTCTTTACCACTCAGCCCTGGCCGTTCCCTAAGCTTTTATTCTCGTTACAGTTGGTCAAGTATCACTTCTACCCTTCTACTGCATAGCAATATCTGAAGGAAAGTCATGTTGGAAGTAAATCCTAAAGAGGAAAATTTGCTTTCTACAGGAGTCTTTACCACTCAGCCCTGGCCATGCCCTAAGCTTTTATGCTAGTTAGAGTTGATCAACTATCACTTCTATCCTGCTGAATAGCAATATCTGAAAGAAACTCAAGTTGGAAGGAAATCCTAAAGAGGAGAATGTGTTTTCTAAAGGAGTCACTGCCACTCAGCCCTGGCTGTACCCTAACTTTTATTCTTGTTAGAGTTGGTCAACTATCACTTCTATCCTTCTGCTGCAGTATCTGAAGAAAAGTCATGTTGGAATGAAACCCTAAAGAGAAAAATGTGCTTTCTACAGGAGTCTCTGCCACTCAGCCCTGGCCGTGTCCTAAGCTTTTTTCTCGTTATAGTTGGTCAACTATCACTTCTATCCTTCTGCTGCATAGCAATATATGAAGGAAACTCATGATTGAATGATATCCTAAAGAGGAAAATGTGTTTTATACGGGAGTCGCTGCTGCTCAGCCCTGGTCATGTCCTATGCATTTATTCTCATTTGAGTAGATATAACTTTTATCCTTATTTTAGATTTCAATTTTCGAGGAAAACACACGGGAAATAGAAATCCTAAAGAACAGTATAGGAAATTAAATGAAACCCGGCTTGCTGTGTTTATCTAGACTCTCCTTTAATTATACGGGCAAGTCTAAAACAGTGAAGATGGGATTTGACATCTGCAAAACACCAATACTGAACACTTTTTTAAGAGCTACGTTTAATGTTCTTTAAGTTAGTTCATAGCTCTTAGTAGGTTGTTCAAAACAAAATTACCAATGTTCATAATACCATTGAGTCAATGGTAATTTAAGGGAGGATCCATGGGGTGGTTTTCGAGGCAAAATCCTCCCCCTAAGGTAGAAAGCGCACTTATTACAAGTGAGAAAATATCAAAGAGGAAGCCTAAGTTTCGTCCACCCCAACCCCTAGTAGATTAATTGTGTATCCGCCTTTCCCATTGGGACTCAAAGGTGTTTTTCCACTAAATTTGCGGAAATATAACCAATATGGTTGAGGTAAATCCAATGATCCAACACCAACCGAATAAAAACTATATAGTTATAATCAGTAATCGAAAAAAGAACTCTGAATACAGAGACGAATCTAAGAATGAATCACTAGTTTCCACTTAACACACAGCGACATTGTCCCAAGATATCTCTAGCTTTGAAGCTAATATTAAGGTTTTTATGGCACTTAGTATCTACCAAGCGACATAGCAATCGCAAATTCTATCGGTCTGTCTGTCCCGGTTTTGCCAGTTTAGGCACTTCCAGGTAAGCTAGGACGATGAAATTTAGCAGGCGTATCAGGAACCAGACCATATTAAATTAAAAATTGTCGTTCCGCCGAATCGACCACCTGGGGGGAGGGAGTGGGGGGACGGTTAAATCGGAAAAATGAGGTATTTTTAACTTACGAACGAATGATCGGATCTAAATGAAATTTGATAATTAGAAGAATATCGCATCTCAGAGCTCTTATTTTGAATTCCGACCGGATCCCGTGACATTGGGGGGAACCTAAAATCTTGGAAAACGCTTAAAGTGGAGGGATCGGGATGAAACTTGGTGGGAAAAATAAGCACAAGTCCTAGATACGTGATTCAAATAACCGGAACGAATCAGCTATCTTTGGAGGAGTTGGGGGGGGGAGGGCTAATTCTGAAAATTAGAAAAAATGAGGTATTTTTAACTTACGAAGGAGTGATCGGATCTTAATGAAATTTCATATTTAGAAGGACCTCGTATTATTTTAAATCCCGACCGGATCCAGTATCATTGGGGGGGGGAGTTGGGGGGACCGGGAATCTTGGAAATTGCTTAAAGCGGAGAGATCGGGATGAAACTTGGTGAGAAGAATAAGCACAGATCCAAGATATGTGACTGACATAACCGGACCAGATCCGATCTCTTTGGTGGAGTTGGGGGGGGGGGGATTCAGAAAAATTAGAAAAAATGAGGTATTTGTAACTTACGAACTGGTGATCAGAACTTAATGAAATTTGATATTTAGAAGGATCTTGTACTTTAGAGCTCTCATTTTAAATCCCGAACAGATCCGGTGACATTGGGGGGAGTTGGAGGGGGAAACTGGAATTCTTGGAAAACGTGAAAATTGAGGTATCTTTATCTTATTAATGGGTGATCGGATCTTAATGAAACTTGATATATAGAAGGATCTTATGTCTCAGATGCTCTATTTTCAATGCGAATCGGATCCGGGGACATAGGGGGTTGGAGCGGGGAAACAGAAACCTTGGAAACCGGAAATATTGGAAAACGGTTAGAGTGGAGAGATCGGGATGAAACTCGATGGAAAGAGTAAGCACAAGTTATAGATATGTAACATAACTGGAACGGATCCGTTCTCTTTGGGGGAGCTGGGGGGTGTTAATTTGGAAAAATTAGAAAAATTGAGGTATTTTTTAACTTAAGAACGGGTGACCAGATCTTATGGAAATTTGATATTCGGAAAGAACTTATATCTCAGAGCTCTTATTTCAAATCCTGACTAGATCTGTTGACATTGGGGGAGTTGGTGGGGGAAACTGGAAATCTTGGAAAACACTTTAGAGTGGAGAGATCGGGATGAAACTTGGTGCGTAGAATAAGCAAATGTCTTAGATACATAATTGACGTAGCCGTACTGGATCCGCTCTCTTTGGGGGAGTTAGAGGGTGGTGTTCAGTGCTTTGGCGAATTTGGTGCTTCTGGACGTGCTAAGACGATGAAAATTGGTAGGCGTGTCAGGGAGGTGCAGAAATCGACTTGATAAAGTCGCTTTCCTCGATTCGACCATCTGGGGGGCTGGGGAGAGTAAAAATTAGAAAAAATGAGGTATTTATAACTTACGAGTGGGTGATCGAATCTTAAAGAATTTTGATATTTAGAAGGACCTCGTGACTCAGAGCTCTTATTTTAAATCCCGAATGGCATTAAACCTCTGGTTTTCCTTTTAAATCAATCTGTTGATTCTTAGAATCTTGCTAGAGCTCATACCATACGAGCTCTTGGCTCTTTTGGCCTCGTCAGAAGTGCCATATGAGCTCTTAGCTCTTGTTTTTAATGGATTAAAATGTTCTTGGAAGAGAATCAACTTTTCCTTTGTTCTTGGAAGAACAAAGGAAAAATGTTCTTGGAAGAGAATTAACTTTACCTTTAAAATGCAAAAGAGCTATTAATCCAACAATGCAGAACAAATCTACTGAACTGATATTTAATAAGTTTTAAAATGCTACTTCTCTCGGTGTTTTCTAAGCACAGATAACGCAAAAACAAAACGCAGGCAGTGATGGTTACCTCAGCCAAAAGTACTGACAAGGGAGAGGAAACCTGTTATCTACCCCTTTCATGGAAGACCACAACCACACATGAAGTACAATATTTTATCATCTTCAGGAAAACAAGAGAATTTCCCTGACACAAAACATTTTCCATTCTTTACCCCCTCCCCTCCCCCTGGAAAACTTCTTTCAGAAGCCCTTTCGAAGAAGAATTTCTGTAGACAACTTTAAAGTGACCTAACAATTAACATTTCTTACGACAACTACTCTTGGCTTGTGGTAATCCTGAAGAATACTGTGTATATTGAGCACATTGATCTATACTGAGTACATTGTCAAATTATAAACTTATTGATCACAACTTTGCTCATCCTCGACTGCTCTGTGGATGTTTTATGGTACGTTTTTGTACCATAATGATGTTTGTACCTTGATGTTTTATGGCTGTTTTCCCTTGGTCATAGACAATCATGCAAGGGCGTCAATTCATGAGTAAGTAGGGAGGGCAAAGATTTTTCTTCAATTTTTTTGATAGTGCAAAAAAAGGTATTTTTTAAAATCTAGGGGGTGGGGCAATATTGTTTTTTTTCTGAAAAATACAAAAAAGATATCTCTAAATCCTGAGGGACAACTTCTCGCCCCACTCTATTGGTACCCACTCGATTGGTAAAGTCATGTATGAACTTGCCTTGTTGATCACAAATTTCTTCATTATCGACTTTTCTGTGAATGTTGTTTTGGTTTCTTGGCTGCTTTCCCTTGTTCATGGACCGCCAAGCAGGGGTATCAATTCATGAGTATGGAGTGAGGGCAACGATTTTTGTTCAATTTGTTTTTTATGAAGGTGCAAAATAGGTATTTTTCAAAATATAGGTGACGAGGCAATATTTTTCCCTAAAAAAATACAAAAAAGATATTCCTAAATCCAGAAGGACAACTTCCCTTCCCTCCCTCTTGCATCCCTACAATCATGTAAGAACTTTCCTTATCGATCACAATTTTTTTCATTATCGACTGATCTGTGGATGTTCTTTTGGTTTCTTGGCTGACCAAGCAGGGGTATCAATTCACGAGTATGTAGTAATGCAACAGCAAACAACTGTTCTGTGGATGTTGTTTTGTTTTCTTGGCTGCTTTCCGATGGTCATAGACAACCAAGCAGGGGTGTCAATTCACGATTATTTAGTAAGGGCAACAATTTTTCTTCATTTTTTTTTATGACGGTGCAAAAAAGGTATTTTTCAAAATCTAGGGGGAGGGGCAATATTGTTTTTGTTTCTTGCAAAAATACAGAAAAGACATTCCTAAGTCCGAAGGGACAACTACCCCCATCCTTTTAGCACCCCAATCATGTAAGAACATGCCTTATTGATCCCAACTTTGCTCATTATCGACTGTTCTGTGGATGTAGTTTTGGTTTCTTGGCTGTTTTTCCTTGGCCATGGACAATCATGTAGGGGCGTAAATTCACGAGCATGTAGAGAGGACAAAGATTTTTCTTCTTTTTTTTCATGAAGGTACAAGAAAGGTATTTTTCAAAATCTAGGGGGCGGGACAATATTTTTTTTCCTACATAAATATAAAATATATTTCTAAACCAAGAGGGACGACTGCTCCTTGCACCCCCTATCCCCTATTGGCGCCCCTACAATCATGTATGCACTTGCTTTTTATTCCAGTACATGTTTGTAGGACCAATAAAGAAAGGATCTGTTATCCTTTTTGGATAACTCATTTACAAAATAAAATCGTCAGTCTACTAAAATACTAAATTAATTTTTTTCGCATTTTCTTCATTTATTTTTTTTTCAAATCCTAACAGTTTCTACTACATCCAGTGAACGTTAATAATTTGGTAGCGATCGACTGGCATGATTCAGAGCTAAAGAAAGTGTCAATACTGCCATTATACATGTTTCGTTTTCAATCTAACATCAAATCATCTGTTAACCTAATGATGCTTTCACACCATACCATAGAACCTCTCAAGTTATCATAACTTGTAAACTTTACGGTATGATCCGTAATCTTACGGGGAAATTATGTCCTTCATGTGGGTAGTCCTAAATTGACCAGTGGCGGTTCAAGCCTCTCTTGCGCCCAGGGACAAAATATTAATTAGCGCCCCCCCCCCCTCTCATAAAAATTTGCAGGATGAATTTTAACAAATTTTACACAAAAAATTATTTTCAATTTCTTTAAAGACTCATAATTTATTTTTTAATTATTTTAATTATTTTCTATTTATTTGTATTTGATTAATTAACTGATAATCTATTAATTATTTTCATTTATTAACTACGCCCTCTACTTTAGTATTTAAATTTTATTTTTCAACTTCGTGGCAGCTACTGCCAAAATCTGGACATGTGCCATTTGTCATTAAATATTGAATTCCCGATTTTTCCTAATTTTAACTAAAAAGTATACACTTGTTTACGTTTCCACTTAACCAATTCAAACAATCAGATTGCATTGACACTGCTCATGGTATTTTAATTAGAAAAAATTATTTCTCGAAAGTTTGAGATACATTTACACAAACGTGGCATCAGATAGCATCTTACTGTGATCTTAATATGATCACTGCATCTGCAGAGATGCGTTTTCAGTCAGTGCAAAGATAATATGCAGCAAGTTGCAAAAGTGCCTAGGAGTCAAAAAGTCAAAACAAAATTTTAAAAATAACAGCAATTTAGTGGCGGTTTCAAGGACTAATTTACTAATGATGTCATCTAAAAATATTTCGCAAATTGAAACGACTTTTATATGAGAAACATACAAAATTGATGTCTCAATTTTTTTTTATTTTTTTTTTATTATAATTTGGAACCTGAAAACATGAATTATTCAATTTAAAAGGTTTTTCTAGAGTGTTTTTCCACTTCCTGTTTGAGCATTTCAAAAATTCGACCCCTGGTTTGAGACATGTGGCGTCAGATAGCATCACAGTGTGATAAATCCCATATCCCTTTAGTGTTTTGATTCCACTTTGTCATCTTATTGGATATATTTTTATTTAGACCTTGGATAAAACAAAGTTTCTTTTTAGATTCCGGAAATCTAGAAGAAAACCCGGAAAAGGGCCAGAAATGTCAATCTTCTTAGAGACTTATTTCAATCAGGTACTGGTGATCAAAACTCTGGGTAGAAAATCACTAACAACTATACACGGTGGGTCGGTTGACTTATTAAAGCACCAAGGAAATAAACTGAAAACTCTTTTTCGTCCCGGGCCCACCTTTATTCCATCCATGCCTGAAGGCCACAATTTTCTAGTATTTTTTTCAAAATTTTAAAGTTCTTAAGGTAGTATCGCAATTTGTATTAGCGTTTTAACAGTGAAAACAAATACGATAAAATAATTGATTAAATTTGGCAACGATTTTCACCCATAAAATTAAAAATTTTAACATTTAAAGATTTCAAATTTTAAAATTTAAACATCTTCAATCTGTTGATCCTAAGTCCAACAACACCTTCAAAGGCGTCAGAGCACATAAAACCTTCTAAGCTACACACTCTTGAGCTGTTTGATGCCATATGAGTTTAGCTGGATTTTTTAGCAAGTTTTCACACAGGTTATTTTTTTAATCCCCCCCACTATCAAAAACAGCACAACTACATACGGAGGTCTTCTTATTAGAAATTTTATACCAGATTTATCGAAATATGCTAACATATGTGTGGTTTCGTAAAATTTTAATCGACTAATAAAAAGAACCAGATTTTGTTTTCACTGCCTTGGTACTTTTTTTTAACTATATTACTTAATAATCTTCATTCCCGGGGAACTTGCCCCTCCATATTCTTTTACCTACTCCCTCTAAATTTAGAAAAATAGATTTATTTTTTGGTATTTTCGTGAAAAAAAAATACATTTTTTTGGTATTTTCATTGAATAAATCAGTGAAATAACAACATGAACCCTTCCCCCTGAATTCGGAAAAATGCGTTTTGCCTCCTCCCACTAACCCCTAAATTCTCGTGAATTAGCATTCCTGCTTATTCTATAATTTCTCTCATCACCAGACCTTCTTTTTTGGATGCCTTCTTTGATTCTAACTTTCGCGATAAAAATAATCAGACCATGTTTAATTGTTAAGATTTCCTTTAATTCTTTAAATAAATTACTCCAAGTACAAAGTATCATAAAAAAGGATATAAAAGTTGAAAAGTAGAGAAAAACCCTACATTCTAAAATAAACATAGCACTAACAATGGAAAGGCCCCATTCCCAACTGAATAGGCCCAATCTCCATTTGGCATCTCCTGTAGATTTACGGATGTAAATTTTCCGTCACATCAAAGATAATATGCAATAAGATGAAAGTGTCTAAGAGTCAAAATACAAAATAAAGTTAGATTATTTTGCCAATGTTGTCATATAAAAATTATTTCACAAACTGAAACAACTTAAAATTTATAATTTCATATTTTAATAATTTCAATTAATAACAATTTCAAAATTTATACATAAATTTAAATTTAGAACCTGAAAACATGAATTATTCCCCTGAAAAGGCTGCTCTACTTCCTGTTTGAGCATGTCAAAACTCGATCCCTGGTTATCAGAGCAGGTACCTGGCAGCACTGGAATTAAGCACATGAATTACGTTTAGTTACGGGTTGCACTTAAACTTTATTTTTTAATACCAAACTAGTGCTAAAAAGCCACGATAGATGGCAGACTGCTTTATTGTTTTCATGCAAAATACCCTTGTGTAACATACAATATTTGTTTCACTGAACCAGTTGTTACATTTTACTTCAAATTAATTTAATTTTAACTAGAATTTTAATTTAAATCAACTTTAAACTGATCCATTTGATATTAAGAAATTAAAGTCTTTGGTTTATTTTTCTACTAACTTACATACATCCTTAAAGATACTTCCTTACGACCATACAGAAACTGGTAATTTTCAGTTGATTTTTTAGAATATGCCAAATGGAAACTGGCTTTAAGCAAATTCCTTCCAATTATAACTTCTAAGTAGAGATGGTTTTGTACATTTAAACTTTCACAATAGCATTAAAAGAAACACAATATCTATTTAATATTAACAATAAATATTTACTTGGATTGAAGCGTACCTAAACTAGCAACAGGCTCCCTCCGCAGCCTAATAGGTGGCACTTCGTTCCAATTCAAAGAAGCAGATGACATCATATCCCACTGACGCAATTTTTCTCTGTCTAATGAAGCCGCCGAACTTGCAAGGAACTTTTCTTCTCGTTCATCCCAAACATAGCCTTCTATTTGACCTCTTCTTCTTCTATCAACAGACAGGTCAGGACGATTGATACAATCCCGTCCAAGAGGTGTCATTCGCGATTCTGGGGAAGCACCAATAGGTGCCGAGCGTTCTTCTTCAGGTGCATCTCTACCAATCGGTGGCAGTCTTTTTCTTCGGCAGATAGTTCGTTGAATAGGTGTTGCATTTAATGAGCGTGATATACCAGTGGGAGGTTTTTGCTGAGCCGTCTTAGCATGACGTACTGATGCACGTCGCAAATTTGCACGCCAAGTACTATCTTCATCCCAAGGTTCACTCCCATGTCTTGGGTGACTAACACTGGCAACATCCTCGTCAATCAATCTTTCTAAAGAGTGGGAAAGTCGATTCGAAACTCTATTAGTACTTTCTATATAAGAATCGGGTGTTCTCGCCCTCCTCCCTCGACTTTCATAAATATTTCGTTGATCAATGCCAGTAGTTTTCGAACCACGAAGTAATCCTGCCGCTAGTGCTAATGACTCAGGTGGCAGAGTTCGTAAGCTGCTTGTGCTTCCACAAGACTCTTCCTTCATAATGTCTGAATAATAGTAAGGAACGCCAGGATCCCTACCGCTGGACATACTAGATCCAATAGAAGTATTTGAGTAGCTTCTCTGATGAGATGTGTGAGACTGCTGACTCAAGCTCGGCGACCAAACATGCTCAACATTCTGAATAGTATCTATGTTTTCATAAAGAGGTACTAGAGTTGAAGCAGATCCTTGGCGTTGGTGCGATGGGCTAATCTTATTCGGAAAGGACTTCCTGCACTGCCACGCTGTCTCAGGCTTTGCTGTGTTAACCATTTCAACAAGTAAATCATCTTCACTGACATCTTTCAAAAGATCTTGTAAACTCGTAACAACGGTCAAAGGTTTGCGGCGGTCACTCACTTCTCTCGGTGTCTGATCCAAACTATGACTTCTCACATGACTTACACTTGGAATCGGCGGAGGAGAAGCAATATCACTATCAGAATCACTTTCACCTTTTTCTCCAGACTTTCGAACACTAGATCCTAAATAGTATGAAGCAGGCCTAAATGTATCAGAGAGACTGAATCTAGGGTTTATTGAACTCTTATCTTCAACAGAAGGGTCTTCAGATCCTTTAAGCTCTGAGGGTCGCAACCCTTTTATAGGCAGTTCCATATAAACAGGTTCATATGAAGTTGTTGATTTATAAAGAAAGTCATAGTGAGAATTTTCAGGCACGAACTCATTTTTAGCAATTGGCTTTTGCTTTCCTGAGTCATCACTCATTTCAACATAAATTTCATCGGAGCTTTGGCGATCTTGAATGCTAATAACAGACCCACGTGCTGGTGTCATAGACATATATAAATTTTCAGACATATTCAGATAATCCGTTGAAAGACATGTTTGCGTATTTGTTTCGAAATCAGCTACCTTATTTTCAAACTCAAGTGTCCTATACGGATATGCAAGGTCAGTAGGATTGCCTAATGGCAAAGGCGTGCTTGATTTCTCTTTTTTCAAAGTCTCTTGAAATTCTGAAATATCTGGCATATTTTTTTCTGATACAAAATTGCTAGGTGAGTCCCGATATGTGACATTAACAATTCCTTCCGCTGTAAGAGTCGATGGAGGCGAATTCTCATTCCCAAGATCATCAGTATAGGTACATCTAGGATTAGGCAGTGCACGAATTAGTCCACTCCTCAGTAATACATCACTGCCATCGCGAGTCGAAATAGCTTTCTCTTGCTCACTTTCACTAATCGCATTAACTTCATCAAAACCCTTTCTTTTTTCAAAATTACGCAGATACTGTGCTTTTACAAATTCCTTCATTGATTCAGATGTTTCATCAGATTTTAACTGTCTCCAGATAGGGCTGTTCAGAACTGATTTCAATGGACTCTTACGAACTAATTCCAAGCTTTCGTCATCAGATTTGCTCTTACAACCATCAGTTTTCGTGCTCTTACAACCATCAGATTTGATGTGCCTCGGGAGGGATCCGTGTTTAGCGAGGTAGTTATCGTCTTTAATCGATTTTCTTAAAGCACATTTTATTTCAGCGGATTCATGTGCAATTCCTTTGTCCTTGCTGGCAATCAGTTCGTTCCCAATTTTTCCTGATGATGGATCGTGAATCAATTTTCCAGGTTCTGAAGACTTCTTGCCTTTAAATTCAAGTACACCTTTGTCTTCGGTCGGATGCGCTAAAGCTTTATTTTGTTCATCTAAAATTGGCGACGTTGGACGATCATGATACAAACTACTCATACTGGCATGTTTATTATATTCATTTCTATTGTCATCAGCTATTACAGGTCCTAGTATCACAGGTTTTGTAGAAGACAGAGCATAACAAAAAGTATTGCTCGAAGACGTGCTTTCTAGCTGTATTTCTTTCTCGTCAATGCGAAAGGATTCGCACTTTTGCCCGTCATCAAAGTCTACAGTTCTGGGTGAAATTACAGTCATACCAACATCACTATCTCCTTTAGATTCTTCATTTATTTCGGCACATTTATAACGAAAATCCTCGTTCAAGAACGTACCCTCTGATTGTACTTCTTTCTCGTTAAAGCAAAAGGACTCGTGTTTTCGTTCGTCTTTGCATTCCACATTACGTCGTAAAACTGCAGTGGACCTAACCTCGTTATTTCCTTGAGGCTCTTCATTTATTCCAAGAGTTTTGTAACGAAAGTTTTTATTTGAGCATGAGCCTTCTGGCTGTGTTTCTTTTGAATCGAAGCAGAAGGCTTCACGCTTTTGTACGTCATTAAAATTCACGATTCGTGGTGAAATTCCAGTCGGCCTAATCTCGCTATCTCCTTTAAATTCTTCATTTATTCCAGGAGATTTAGTCATACTATCATAACCACTACTCAACGTCCTCAGACTGGTTTCATTATCATCATTTGGCCCGACGAAGTCATTTTCATTGCATGCAATTTCGGCACATTGAAAACCAGCTTCTTGCGAAAATACTACGGAGTCGACTGATATTTTTTTCTTGATAAAATCTTCATTCTCAATCTTTTTATTTTCCGAGGCGTCAATTGATGAGTCCCGCTTATAAGAAGATTCACCAATATCAAAATTCGAGAGACTTCTAATCTTACGATCAACTAAACAAATGTCTTTTATATTACACGGCACTGTTTCTTTTCGTTCTTTATCTGGGGATTCGTGGCAAGTTGTTCCGGCTAACGTTTTAAAATTTTCGCGAAAATCTAACGCTCTGTTTAATGTTTGTGGATAAAATTTTTCACGCTTATCCCAATAATCTCCTTCTTTTATACCATGCAGTGAATTATGGTTAGTAGCCGACTTAGTCTGATTTAACCTTAAAGAGCACATATGCTTTTTTTCTAGGCTAGAACCGGATAAAACACTCTCTGTAAACGGGTCATTCGGGTTGAAGCCAATCTCTAACCTTTTGGTCTGCGTTAGAATTTTGGTATTTTCAAACAGTTGGGAACGAGGTAAAGGTTCCTTATTGTTTGCAGAGTTTATTTCTTCTAGTTTTGTAGCAGCATCCGAGATGGCAGATATTTCAGAATTTTGGGAGGAAATTACCTCAGATTGCTTACCACTGCTTACCAGTTCTTTCTTTGAAGTCGGTCCAAAGTATGTAATTTTTTCCATTGTATTTTCACGGATCGACCCAAAATGCGTATTTTCTTCTAAAGACTGTGAATTCACTGCATCAGAATCGCTACAAAGTTCTTTCATTTCATCACTGTCATTAACTGATGAACTTGGTTGAATTCCAGTCTCTAATAATGGCATACGGAGATCTTCAACCGTGCGAAATTTGTTACGGATCCATTTTGGCTCGCTTGATTTTGAGTTTGAGTTATCGATATATTCATATGTGAACTCTTTCACAACATCAGATTCATTATGAACCGCTTTTTTCAGCACTTTTGGACGAATTACAGAATCACTTTTAGAGCCTCCGTGAGACATATCTCCAGCAACCTCTTTTCTCTCACTTTTTTTTCGATTTGCTGTTCGAGAATAATACACATTTTCATAGTCAGGTGGGCTGGAGTCAATAGTCACATTCGGTGAGATTGATTGAACTTGGGTGGAGGAGGTTGGTTGGACTGAGTTAGAGGACTTGGTTGAGTCATTTGAACGGCGAGACTTTCCGGAAGAGTTTGAGCGCCGAGAGCGTCTTCGGACGGGTCGATTCCGTTCAACATCTAATAGAAAAACTTTCAGTTAATATGAAGTTTTATTTTTCGAAGCATATGAGTTAGGCGATTATGCTCTATTTTCAAAGCGGAAGCTTCAGGATTATTAGAAAAGTTAGCTCTAGCCTTGTCACCAGCAAATTCTACATTTCGAACCCTGACTTACTGCTGTTCCAAATCGCCTGTTCCTGCCAAATGACTCAAGCCAAGTCCTCCACCAGCACAACTAAAGCATATATATACTTACTATAAATCTTTAATTTTACAACAATTACTAGTTCGATAGCAGGATTGCCAAATATACATTGTTAATGTCTTTTACATACTTATTCAACTCTTTGGCTGAAGAATGACAATAGACTGACGGCTGATCAGACTGATTTTAGACTGACGGCCGATCACCCATCGAACTTGACTGACGGCTGATCAGCCATCAGACTGATGCTGAAGAAATGAAGAATGACTATCCTATATAGATTTTTACCGGCAATAGTTGAAAGAAAAGATATTTTGTTAAAATACAAATAAGATTTTTATTTTTCGTGGGCTGTGGGCTACTTTTTTTCTAGGTACGCAGGGTAAAATTTTAACCAAATATTGTGACAACATTTGTGTTTCAAGTCATTGTTGAGGACAAGAGTGGGTTTGGGGTTACACGTTTTTGCAAAAAGTATTGAAAATCCTAAACTCAAAATCCAAATAATCATGTGATTATGATGGATCAAATTGTATTATTTTTGCGAGAGGTAGATCTATTTTAACGATATACAAGTTAATTTTGAGACATACCGGTGATACTATTTGTTTATCTTCTTATACTTTTGACAGGATTGCGCTTGCAGTGAAAACTGAAAAGTCAAAATACAAGAATACTATTTCAGGGGTAATTGGGCAAAAAATTTTGGCTACCCGAAGTCCCTCGGATAAGATATTTATTTCAAAAAATTTCTACCACAAACCCCGAATGGCCGTATTTGGATTTCGAAGTCACACAAAAAGCAAATGCTCAATAGTGAGTAATAGAGGATTTTCTAGAGAACGGAGATCAAATCAGTCTTGTTTTTGGATGCTCAGGAGAGAGTAGGTGTTTTTATCTTCTTCTTTTTTCCTAAAGGCAAGTAACTATATCTCCTCACAGCGATTACATGCAGTCAGTAGGTTTCACTATGAGGTAATGCTTTTTTTACGTAGTTTGGTAAAAATACCCTGTGCTGAAGGATCGAGTTAGAACGTACAGGATTTTTTCTTTTTTTTTTCTTTTTTTTTATATATAAGGGAAAGCCTGAGGATAAACAAAAAAAAGGATTAAAATGCTCCAGAGCCACTGCTGGCACACAGGGCGTCAAATCGACGTTTCAAGGAGAAGTGGCAAAACTGTGGCCCAACCTTACGGCAGTAGAGATCAATAACTGTGCCCGTTCCTAGCAGAGCATCACTCGACTGTATTACCACAGGGTCGGGGGTTTAAGGGGAATTTGAATTCCCGGGGAAGGGCTATTTTTTACTCATGTTTTCATAAAAAAAAAACGCTGCGGTTTCATGCTCTGTGCGTGACTTTTTGGCTATTGAATAATAAAGTGAGTTTAATAGTTTGTTTTATAGAGCCTTTTGTTAAAGCCTTGTTTTTTTTAGCCTTATTTGTTTTTGGGGCCTTATTTTTTCGTTAGCTGTTTTTATTGATACAAGATTCTTTGTTTTCAAATTTCGCTTAGAGCTGTGTGCGCATTTGCCTGAAACATATCAGTCAATGACTAAAAAAATATTCTTCATACATCAGACCAGTGGTCTGATGGCTCAGACCAGTGGTCCCCAACCACTGTTGGGGCCATACCCCACATAGACATTTATCAAATCCTGATGCTCCCATTGTCATATTTAAAAACTGCCATTCAAAATTTTACAGATGTTCACCCAAAGGAAGCTTAAAAGGCCATTAAACTGGTAATTTTTTTCGAGTTGTCCTCTAGGCATATTTGATGCTAGTGAAAAATACCGTTTTTGTTTTTTAACAGCTTTAATGCAATGCATGAAGTATATGCTTTAATACCAAAATGTATTTCAAAAGTATCGTGTATTTTTTTTTCGCAAAATCAAGGCTCTAAAGTCTAGTTAGCCAAAGGGTGCTCGTACCGCCCATGGTATACCAAAATATTTTCATGTCCACCCCACAGGTGGGGTCTGCACTCCACGTTGAGAATCATAGTTTTAAACCAAGAGTCAAGGTTGTTGTGCAGACTTTTTGATAGGTAAGGAACCGGTAGAACCAGTTTGCTAGTCTACTATACGACTAGAAAAATGAGTTCAAGCTGTTCACAAGGGACAAGACGATTTGGGCTCCCTGAGACTTTGGAACTTCACTAAAGGGCTTGAAAACTCCAAGGTTAAAAATGTGGCATTATTAGAACAATATTAAAACAAACAAATTTTCAGGTCGGCCTTCCCTTTCGAATGTCGAGTCATGACCATAATCCGATCAAACACAAAGCCATTACGCAAGTTTTTTGCATGGTAAAGAACAAGTTAAACCAGTTTATTGTTTTCTTCTAGCAAGAAGATCGCTCCTTAGCTCATCTTAAAGAAAAACACCACTAGCCCTTGCGCCAAAACAAACAAGTGGCCCTTGCGCCACTAAGACTCGGGCCAGCGACCCTTCACTTAGAGGCTCAACGGGACAAATTCGATATAAAAGGCTGACTAAAAGTACTTTATGTCTTATAAAGGCATTAATATCCTATTTGGTTCAAAATTTATCTATTTAACTCTCGAATTTTTAAATCACACCACAGGCATTAGACCTTATCTCTCTATAGGCAGCGCCATATTAAATGTGACCGTATTCCTCGATATAATATGATAATACCAGAGCAGCGAAAGTATGCAGGATTTCAAATATATATACTTCCAGGCCATAAAGCATGATATGAAAGACTTCATGAATCAACTTAAATTATTTCTCTTGTAATAAATTACTCCTGTTTAATTTAAGATCTATTTACCGGGGTTAAACCCTTTCTTTGTATGACCTTGATTTTTTTTTTTGATGAATTGCTTATTTTTTGGGGTGGGGTCTAAAAAACAAAATAAGCAAGCCACGAAAGGGATTTAAGACGAGGTGGTATTCTGTCGAAAATAGAGCCTTAGTTGTAAGTAAAAATTTTTTTTTTCTTTTCAGCTTCACAATGTAAACTTCTTAGCTTTTACAGCGAGACATTGAGTCTCACTGTTGCAATTTAAATACCCTGGGACTATTTTATTTTGCTCATATATTAGTTATTGGTTACTTTTTTTTATTATATATATCTTTAATTCTTATTTCAGCAACGATGATTGAAGCAAATATTGTACTTCTATTACAAGTCATTTTTCAAATTTCTTTCAAAAACGAGATAATAAAACTAAAAGTTAAATCTTTTGAGAATATCCTGAATTAACTCCTATCTATGAAGAGATAGTTAGAGAAAATATCAAGTTTGATGGGACAGAAAATTGCAGGAACTTTGGGTAAGAAAAATTTTAAGTAATATTTCTAGTTTCCTAAAAAAAAAAGGTAAAGGATACGGCATTAGACTTTACAGTCCGTACCGGCGGTGCTGATCTCCGTTTCTTGGCCCTTCAGCCAGGAAGTGCAATGGGGGGTTTTCTAGTTTCCAGTTTCCTAGTAGAATGTTAAGTTTTTTATTTAAGTAATATGTCTATTTTATGATTATACATCTACTTATAATTTTCATATTTATGTTTTATATTTAATTTGTATTTTAGTAAAAAGGAGTGGGGTTATGTGGTTTTGGGAAAACACGGCTATGTAGGGCTATGGAAAACAGTTTTTATTTTGAGCTATGTGGTTTTATTTCGTTTTTATATTAGTAAAACGCTTCTTCTTCGAATTTTCGGTCTATGACAGGTTTAGGAATTTTTTAAATTTTAGGAACATTTAAGGTTTAGGAATTTTCGGTCTCAGGATACATCCTGAATATAATTGAGGATAAACCTTTACTCTTTTCTAACGCTTGTGTTGTTTTTATTTTATCTTTAAGTCTCAGGCGGAGGTTATTTCTAGTACTTCTTTTATTTACGTTTTTATATATATATATTTATTAACCAGCAGAGTTTGACGTCTGCGCGCTACTGAAAAAACTTTAGTTAATTCTCAGTATTATATTTGAACCGTTAATTTAGTTGTTTAAGTACCAAGGACAATGAAATAAAACCTAGTTGTTTAAATTAGTTAATTAGAAGCAACCATTAATTACAGGTTGATAGCAAAAAGGTCGTAACTGACATACGTAGTCGAAATTAAGGTAGGAAGGCTATCTAGTGTTAATTCATACATTCTTTTTAGTGGTATAGTTCCTTTTGTCGCAAGATGCATCTCAGCTGAACAAATCAACAATACGACCTTATCGTCAGTGCATGTTCCCCCATTTCTGGAAGCAAAATTTTTCTTAACTAACGAGATGATTAACGCAGGGACATTTTTCGTAACTGTTAAGCCCAAATTGCAGATATCACGTATCACAATCCCACATATCACATATCGCACAAATCACACATATCACGTATCACACGTATCACATATCATACATATCACACATTTTTCTTATGATAATGCTTCGTCGTTTTTCTACAAAAGTAAAATTACAACTTTTAGTTAGACGGGTGTGTTATCATATAAACGGACTTCCACGGAACACACAGAAGAAGTGCACCGCATAGTGTGGCCTAAAACAGTTACAAGTCTTGGAGCGAACGAGCTACCATGTGGTGTTCTCTTGATGGTTGAAAAAAAATTGTCTACCCCGACGTTTCTGAGATTATCCCTTAGCCAGATTCATGTCTGTCACAGAACAGAAATTCAATCATGAGCTTGGCTATACAGTAATAATGAAATATTACAATAATAGTGAGCCAGCTCGCTCAAGCATACAGAAAGTGGATACCGTCCATATTTGACTTGAAAGAAGTCTCAAGCCCGCCGAGGAACATTCACCACTGGACTTGGTAAAGCCGCTCATAAAAAGTTATTAGAAAGCATCCGTAGATCATTATTCAAACGAACAAAGTGCTGGATTTTCAGAGGGCCTCCAAAAGCTACAAGTACGCTAATGTTGAATTTTTCGAAGTGAAACAACTGCGACTTACGCAAAAACACTTCTTGAAGCACTTCCGTTTTCTGAAGAATCAATTACTAAAATAATGTGGAGGCTAAACATAAAGCAAGGATGGACACTTCTCCCACAGAAGTGGCTCCAAAGCCACTTCGCTTCTTGTGGTCCCAAAGCCGTTGCACTGCAGGCCTGTTATTTCCATTGAAGTAAAAGATGCACAGTCTATTGATTTATGTCACCTCTAAATATGACATACAGCAACTGTTTTTTCCAAGCATCAGTCAGGACAACGACCACTCATCCACCCCAGTACGGACAGCATGCCCAGAAGAAGGAAAAGTCTTTTCCCCTGAGCAAAAGCAGACAAGGTGTAAAGGCAATAAGTAAAGGCCTACTCAGTTACCTAGCTTTGTTGTTTTAAATATATGATCGAAATTTCTGAGGGTGGTTTGTAAATATATTGACCGAATTTTAGTTTAAATGATCGAAGTAACGCTAAAAGGATAAAACAGCGCGTTTGAGCCCTAAGAGAAACCTTGGCTATTCTCGAGAAAACCTTTACGACAAATTGTCTTAAAACGGCGGGAAAAGAATCCGTATCCGCTTTTCGTTGGGCGAAAAAAGAACCCAAGTGTTGTCCTACACTTTTGTTGTAACTACTTTAGAAGTAGATAGGACGGGCAAAAATACCGTATCCGTTTTTCGTTCGATGTTTTGAACCAGTGAATTTCACCCAACAGGGTTAACGTTCAAAAAACAGGTAACCGCAAATAGCGGCTTTAAACAGTAAAACTAGAAGAATATTGGAAACAGATAAAACTTAAAAACTGAGGCTAAATCACTTAAGGAAGCTTAAGCACTTAAATGTGGATTTAGTAGGGACTCCAACTTCTATCGCCAACGATAGCGCAGCGCACCCAGAAAAAGGATAAATATTTCAAACAGAAATTACTTGAGTTTAGATTTCAAGTAACAATCCAAGTTTTTCACGCCTGGAAAAACGTTTTCTGAGAGTAAGACTTTTCCATGCATTTAAAAACAAACTTATTTATCTTGTTTTTAGAATTTTGACTTCAATCAGGATTATAAATTTTATCAGATCTAACCTGAATTTTTTCTGATTATAAGCACATTTTTTTCAATCTTCTTCTGGATTACGAAATATCAGTGCTAACCTAAACTGCAGACGGTTACTAGGCTGGCTACTTAAACAAGCATGTCAATGAATGTAACTTTTAAGTCCTTTTGAAAAGAGAAAAAATAATTTATTTATCTTCAGTCCAACGCAAAGCAAGATTTAAAAATACCGAAAAATATAAAAACCTAAACTTTTATTTAGTTTTGTATAAACAGCAAAATGAATTTGTTTTATATATATATATATATATATATATATATATATATATATATATATATATATATATATATATATATATATATATATAATATATATATATATATATATATATTTATATATATATATATATATATATATATATATATATATATATATATATATATATATATATATATATATATATATATATATATATATATATATATATATATATATATAAAATTAGCGTTTGTTATTTTTCTCGGAGCCTAATTTGAGTTTCCTATGTCATGGATTACAGTAAAAGTGAAACTAAGGATCTTTAGCAGCAAGGACAGGAGTAAAACAGTATTTAATGCACTTTTAGAATAATTATTTTGTATATAATTATCTAGTATATTTAGTATAACTAATTAGTATAATATTTATAATAAGCACCTTTAGTATATCTGAGATCAAAATCTTCTATTAAAGAAAACAATTGAAGAGATTCACCATCAAAAATCTAACAAATTAGACACATTTTAAATGACATGTGCAAAATGCAATAGTACACGAGCAGAAATCTAAAAATCAAACGCGAATATCACAGCATCATTATTTTCGTATATTAAAAAAAAATATCAGGGCGAGGAATTTATTAAGGTTTATTTTACCTCTGATACATGCGAAAAAAACTAAAGCTTTAACTTTCACCAAAAGGACAATATACAATTGTATTTATTACTTTCAGATCTGTCTATTCATACGAGACAGAAATATAATAATGCTTAGTCTTTTACTTTGAGATTGTTCTAAACTCGCTTAAAAAATAGAAAAACAATTTCTAGCCAATATTGGACGAGTTCTTCCATTTTAAAAACATTATTATTGCACCCAACATTTATAAATATTTGGCGTAAAAGACGATACTACACGAGCAGAAATTCAAAATTTTATGTGAATGCCGCAGCACCATCTATTCTCATACATTTGAAAGAAAGAAAGTGTCGGATGATTTGCCCCCAGCCACGAATTGGACTTCCGGCCGAAGGCATTGAATCAGGAAATCGGTACCTGCGCAATGCAGACCTTGCTAAATTATACTCGGTTTTTACAGATCATTCGGTTTTGTTTCTTTCTGGTATTTACCCTATTTTTCATAAAAAAGATATCAGTTCAATTCGTTCTTATTTTTTCCGGTTTTCCCGTTTTCTATTGTATCTGCCTCCATGGTAGCCTCATATCTGTTTATAGTTCCCGGATATTGGGTCGAAGCTCACGGAGCTTGCTGGCAAAATACCCCAGTCTACTTATAAGTATCTGCCCGCCCACAGAGGCCTTACTCGTTTGCTTTATTTTCTTGTTTTTTTCTGTTTTGTATAGTGTTTCTTTTATTGATACTCCGCTTTGATTTTTTGTAGCAGGTCAAAAATAAATTATTATTAGACCATGGTCAGCATCCAAATAAGTTTCAAGGTAAGTATGACTGATCTAAACGTGCTTAAAATAAAAACAAAATCCTTTTTTAACCATTTTCAGCCAATTTTTGAAGTATTCAATTTCAAAAAAATTCAAAGCAAATTTTAAAATATAATTCAGTGATTGGATAAGGCCGAATCTCAGCTACCAAAGCTACTAAAAACATAAGCCTTAAAAATGCAAAAAAATTATTTATATTTAATTTCTAATAAGCTAGTTTTACTTAAAGCAGAAAGTATAATCATTTTCTGCTCTTCAATATCGCAACAGAACGCTTACAAATTAACTCTCTTCACTTCAAACGAATTCAGCTTACACATAGTGACTATGAAACTGGGGAAACGGAAAAAGGATTATCAAGAAGGAGGGATAATTATCTCCAATAAAAAACTGTAGACAAGCCGCAAGCCAGAGTAATGAATACCGCACTACTGTATTTTTAAAAAGATGGCGTTAGTAGCATAAAGCAATAGAATTATCAAAAAGCTCTTGCAAATAAGTTGTCTATAATAAGCTAATTACAACACAGACAATTTTAGAGCTAAGGCACTTTAATTAAGCTAACAAACGACAATAACACATTAGAAACAAAAGGAAATAAATATATGACATATTTGTGCATATATGTGTTTATAGCGAAACCCAAAGAGTAAGGATGATTGACAATTGGAAACTGACGCTAATGTTAAACAAAAAATACCAATGTTATCTTGTGTTTGGCATAAATTTCTCGGCAAGATTAGTGTAGTAATAAGTTTCTGATCTAGTTTCTAGAACATAACGTCGTCGAACTTAACGTCGAGTTTTTGTGGAAGGGGGGGAGGCAATGGGCCTTTCAGACCTGAGCCTTGACCCTACGTGGGTTCACAGACAATGAAAATAAACACAAACCTATAGTTTCGGGAAAAAAAAATCACGAAGCATGAAAAGAGCCAAAAAAAGTTAAACGCTATATGCTGTTATGGATTATTTTCTGAGGCTAGCACACACTCTCCATTCTTTTTTAATTAACCGAAATCCGTCGTCAAATCTAAAAATTCCACTAAAAAAAGGAAAATACAAAAGGAAAAAAAAAGGAAAATACAAAATTCCACTAAAAAAAGGAAAATACTAAAAAAAAGGCTATACAAAAAAAAGGAAAAAGGGCCTTAGTGTTTGCTACAATAAGAATATTAAGTCAAAGAGGGGCTAATCTTAACAGAATTGTTACTCAGATGATTTTTTTACTGGCTTACAGTTTCAAGCAAGAGAAACAAACAGATAAAAAATGAAGTTGCACATATTTGGCGTCATTTCCAATTTCCCACCCCTGGAAAAAAAAATCTTATATACGAACTGAACTTAGTCACATGACCACTTTTATTAGATGCTATAATGTATAATTGAATCACTTGTTCTAATTCCCGCTTTTCCATTTTATTTTTTTTCTTTCATCCCCTGTAATCACAATTTTTCCCTTATTTTCTAATCTTTCCGGATAGTTTTCCTGTTTTTTGCGTCTTTTCAAGTTCCTCACTCCCTATCTCCATCCCCTTCAAAATGCTTCGTATTCCCACCTTCCTCCCAGAAACAAAATACTGCATTTTTGCCTCATTTTTGACTCATCTTTAATGTAAGATACCTCAAGTATAAATGCTATTAACAATGGATTTATGGGGCGATTTCACAAGAATTACAAAACTGGCTTGTGCCAAAAATGTTCTACCCAAAAATTATTTTTTCTAGCACAGCTTCTATCAATAACAGTAACACCTAAACTTAGAACAGAAATATCAAAATTGACTTCAACCCAAAACATCTCTTCTCCTGACTTCTCCTAACCAAACCCCTATCTAAAAACAACTCCCGGAAATACGTCTATCCAAACTTCTAACCAAAACCAACACAAAAATCCTTCCCCCGAAAGAACTTATAACTTATAAAAAAATATTATAAATATTAATATTATTATTATTAATAAATATAAATAATAAATATTAATTTTTATAATATTCATAAATATTATAAAAATATAGAACTTATAAAAAAATGTTATGCATTAGCGTACATAAATTATGTCTGCTAACTACAGCTAAGTCGCCTGAGACACCCTAACTTTCGCGAAGTATTGACTTCACTGATGTGAAGTATTGACTTTAGTGTTGCTTCACACAGTACTCCTGTGAAATAGATTCTTTTAATTTAGCCTTTAGTTCAATTTCAATTTTTGTTTTATTGTGCACTATCATCATGTTTCTGTTTATTTGGCCTGTTTATTCTGCTTTTTTGACCTGTTTATTCTGCTTTTTTGACCTGTTAATTTGGTCTGCTTATTCTGTTTTTTTTTTTACCTGTTTATGTGTTTATCTGTTTATTAGTTATATGCTTCTATTTTCCCGAGTTGTATAATAATAATAAAAAAAAAAAAAAAAAAAAAAAAAAAAAAAAAAAAAAAAAAACTACAGTTCTGATTGGAATTGATTGGTCCATCTTTATTTGAAATCTTGCGGTAGAATTTTTGGTAAAATTTTATTTGAGTGACTTCTTGCTATCTCAGAAAGGGGTTAGGTTAGGAAAATGAAACTTTTGGGGGTGGGTCTACAGGCTAAAGTATATCCCGGGAAGGTATTTTAGAGTACCCACCTCCACTCCTTCTCCCTCTAGAGAGCCCTGAAATTTACCTACATGACAGGTCTATACCTATTGAAATTTTGACAAAACAACATTTTACCTTAATTTTCGGTTACCTGTTGCTTTTTCTCTGCCTTTAGTTCTCAAAATGCAATTCCTGTTATTTGAGTAGAATTCTGAGCCATATCAATGTTTTTTTTCGAAATTTAGGAATTGTATTTGCATATCTTTAAAACTTTATAAATTGGGATTGAGCAAAGTTGTGAAGCTGAAAATAATTTTGTTGTACATCATTCAAGCAGAAGATCTGTTTTGCAAGGTTTCACTTTTATAACACAAATATTTTTGAAGGTCATCAAAGGTCAGGGCCCTCTAGAGGGAGAAGGAGTGGAGGTAGGTACTTCAAAATACTTTCCCGGGACATACTTTAGCCTGTAGACCCATCCCTGAAAGTTTCATTTTCCTAACCTTAGCCACTTTCTGAGATAGCAAGAAGTCAATCAACTAGAATTTTACCGAATTTATATATATATTTTTTCCTTTGTTTCAGATTTTCAGCTTTAGGATTAAACTATCGGATTCTAATTAATGTCTCAAGTTGCATAAGGTGACATGAGCGTTGGCTTTGATTGTATTCAACTTGGATTTTGTTTAATTTCAAATTAAGGTTTAGGATGGTTCTTGAACTAAGCTTTTGATTTAACAGCAGTCTCTGGATAACAATTTCAAAAGAATCTTCCAAGGAGAACATCAACTCCGTACGAACGACCAGGGATAAAAATTAAATTCACTTCTTGGTTCTACTACTTGAAGTTGTAAGCCAGTGAAAATAATGGGTTTTTTAATCACAATTTTTGAAAAATAGCTCTATAAATTTATTTTATAGAAATAATTTTTTTAGTTCTTTTCTACAAAGAGTTCCTCTGATTTCAATAGCTGAAATAAAAGTGTATATTCGTTTAAAAGGAAATTTTAGTAAACAATATTTACTATTATTTAGCATTAATATCTACTGGTTAAATTTTGTTATTTAACTTTAATTTTATTTACTTTTTAGTATTTACTATTAGTACATAAGGTTTACTTTGTCACTGCATTAAAAATGCCTCAGTTGTTTAGAACGATTTATTCTTTTATGATGAAAAGGCAGCAATTAATTAACCCGATTTGCCGTTGAAAACATTACTTAGCAAATTATTTTAACAAATTTAGTAAAAAAAAAAGAGAAAGATTAATAACTAACACAGGCCATATTTGACCAAAAAATCCCCCAAAATATATATATAAACAATTGACAAAATTTAATTTAAACTCTGAGGAGTTCACTTGAACACACACAGCCATATGATGGCGATTTTAAAGTTCGCTTTTATTACTGATTATTTATAATTAAATTATTAATTATAGCAACCAATTTGAAATAAATTATATAGCTAAATAAAAGGTTTAAGCTATATCGTAATTTTAACTTTAAAGATTATATTATAAAACTGATTAAACACATACAGCCATGAGATGGCGATTTTAAAGTTTACTTTTATTTTACTGATTATTTATAATTAAATTATTAATTATAGCAACCAATTTGAAATAAATTATATAGCTAAATAAAAAGTTTAGGCTATATCGTAATTTTATCTTTAAAAATTATATTACTAAATTGATTGAACACACATAGCCATGAGATAGCGATTTTAAAGTTCACTTTTATTACTGATTATTTATAATTAAATTATTAATTATAGCAACCCATTTAAAATAAATTATATAACTAAATAAAAAGTTTAGGCAACATCATAATCTCATCTTTTAAATTAGATTGTCAGCTTGATTGAACACAGACAGTCCATAAGAGGATGATTTCAAAGTTTACAGATAATCTTGCAGCCAAAGTTGCACAGTAGTTCCATACCGACAAAAAAAAAAAAAAAAAAAAAAAAAAAAAAAAAAAAAAAAAAAAAAAAAAAAAAAAAAAAAAAAAAAAAAAAAAAAAAAAAAAAAAACTTACCTTCGTCAGAGCTCGGCGTTGCCGGTCTCGACTTTCTGCCACGACTGCTATGACTTCGAACACTGCCACCGTCAAAATCAGCTGACAATGTTGCTACATTAACAGCAGTCAAATTAGACTTCGATCGATTTTTAAGGGTTGTTGAAGTGTGAGATAGAGGGCTCGAGGTGTCACTAGACCGACCATTCTGCTTCTTCGTCAAAGGAGACTGGAGCATTCTTTGTTTCCACTCCAAGAGTCTAGTCATAGACTCTTCCTTCTAGAAGAAAATAATTAAAATCAATTATACAACCACGCTAAATAATTATACACACCACACTTGGCGCACTGGATTTAGAATCCTTTGTCCAAGAGAACGAAAGTTCGAATCCTAGTATACCCAATTATTTGGTTTGGGACAGAGGTCAGTGGCGTGACTAAGTAAGCTCAGCCATAGTCGACCCAGCTCTAAACGGGTACCTGAAAAATCTGGGGAAGGTAAACAAGAAGGATGTACGAAAGCACAGGATGGTTGGCCCCCAAATACCCATTGCACGTCCTGGCTGAATGGCCAAGAAACAGAGGTCAGTACCATCAGTAGGGACTATTATGTCCAATTCCTTGTTCCCTACCTTTACCTTTATACTACAACGCTAACCATAAAATAAGTATCTCTGAGAAACTTCTGGATAGGCATATGTTTAGTTTATTTATTTATGTTATTAAGTATACATTTATACCACCTGAAGTATTTTTATACTCTTTCCTAAATCAGTAATTGCTTCTGGGACAATTTTTTTTAGGCCCATAATGCGGCGCAAAAAGGTAACTTATTACCTTGTCTATGGTTTAGTCTTTTGTAATTATTTACAAAATAATTAGATATAAAAATTAACTTTTAACTGAGCCCCTAAACAACTCTTAATGTTTCAGTGCACTTCTCGCACACACAAAAAAAACATGTTGAGTATAAAACACGTATCTTAAAGAAGCATAAGCTAGAGATAGGCCAGACTTCAAAGTCTAAACTATATCTACCGTATACCTACCAAATATACATTTTATTTCTATACACAATTATTACTATTTTAAAGATTCCAATCGTTTTATAACATAAACTTAATAGGCCCGTTGCTTTCCCTTTCTAGTCTGAGCTCTTAGCTCTTTTTTTTTTTTTTTTTTTTGTTTTTTTTTTTTTTTTTTGCTAATATAGGATTTGATGTTGGCCACTTAAATTATATTTGCGCATATAATCTAATTAGCCGCGAGAATTAAGAAGGGCCCTACATTGAAAACATAGAGGAGCGGTTCGATCTTTTTTTTTTTTTTTTTTTTTTTTTTTTTTTTTTAATATATGATTTGATGTTGGCCACTTAAATTATATTTGCGCATATAATCTAATTAGCCGCGAGAATTAAGAAGGACCCTACATTGAAAACATAGAGGAGCGGTTCGATTTTTTTTTTTTTTTTTAATATATGATTTGATGTTGGCCACTTAAATTGTATTTGCGCATATAATCTAATTAGCCGCGAGAATTAAGAAGGGCCCTACATTGAAAACATAGAGGAGCGGTTCGATTTTTTTTTTTTTTTTTTTTTTTTTTTTTTTTTTTTTTTTTTTTTTTTTTTAATATATGATTTGATGTTGGCCACTTAAATTATATTTGCGCATATAATCTAATTAGCCGCGAGAATTAAGAAGGGCCCTACATTGAAAACATAGAGGAGCGGTTCGATTTTTTTTTTTTTTTTTTTTTTTAATATATGATTTGATGTTGGCCACTTAAATTATATTTGCGCATATAATCTAATTAGCCGCGAGAATTAAGAAGGGCCCTACATTGAAAACATAGAGGAGCGGTTCGATTTTTTTTTTTTTTTGTTAATATATGATTTGATGTTGGCCACTTAACGGTTCGATTTTTTTTTTTTTTTGTTAATATATGATTTGATGTTGGCCACTTAAATTATATTTGCGCATATAATCTAATTAGCCGCGAGAATTAAGAAGGGCCCTACATTGAAAACATAGAGGAGCGGTTCGATTTTTTTTTTTTTTTTTTTTTTTTTTAATATATGATTTGATGTTGGCCACTTAAATTATATTTGCGCAAATAATCTAATTAGCCCCGAGAATTAAGAAGGGCCCTACATTGAAAACATAGAGGAGCGGTTCGATTTTTTTTTTTTTTTTAATATATGATTTGATGTTGGCCACTTAAATTATATTTGCGCATATAATCTAATTAGCCGCGAGAATTAAGAAGGGCCCTACATTGAAAACATAGAGGAGCGGTTCGATGTTAAATTTGTAGAAACATCCCTGAACTAGACTGAATAGAAGAGGTGGCGGTAAAGGATGTTTGGAAAGAAGTGATCGAGACAGAAGCTCTGGTATATTTCTGTTTTATCCAGGTCATGTTTTATCCAGCTCATATTTTATCCATGTCATAATCAGGTTGCTATGTAAGGGCTTCATTTTTTTCAGGAAATATTGAGGTGGGTTTTAAACTAAATCAAAAGAAACTATGCACATTAAAATGGTTGTCAAAATGGCGTATCCAGGGTTGTCAAAATGGCGTGCGCGTAATATCTCAGGAACGACTGCAATACACGGAGATATAATACAGAGATTGTCATGGAGTCAAAGCTCAATTCCAGAACCGTCCAGAAACAGAATCGAAACAGAAGCTTTTGTATATTGCTGTTTTATCCAGGTCTTGCTTTATCCAGGTCATAATCGGGTTGATATCTAAAGGTTCAATTTTTTCAGGAAATATTGAGGGCGATATTAAACTAAATCAAAAGAAACTAAGCACATCTAGGTTGTAAAAACGGCGTATGCGTAATATTTCAGGAACGATTGCGATATACAGAGATATAATATAGAGAGTATGTACATCAAACAATTGAATTTTCATGATGATTTTAAATATATACGTTTCATCAAGTTTAGTGTTACCCATCACAAGTTATGAGCCTGAGAAAATTTGCCATATTTTCGAAAAAGGGGGAAACAGCCACTAAAAGTCATAAAAACCACACCCTCGGATTCAGCGTATCCGAGAACTACACTGTAGAGGTCTTAAGCTCCTTTCTGCAAAAATGTGGAATTTTGTATTTTTCGCCAGAAGAAAGATCACGGATACGTGCTTTTTTTTCATATATATATATATATATATATAGGAGTGATCGTATCGACCCAATGGTCCTAGAATATCACAAAAGGGGCTCATTGAAACGAAAATTAAAAGTTCTAGTGCCCTTTTTGAGTGACCAAAAAAAATTGGAGGGCAACCTTTCCCACGCTTATTTTTCCCAAAGTGACCGGATCAATATTTTGAGATAGCAATTTTGTTCAGCATAGTCGAAAAACCTAATAACCATGTCTTTGGGGATGACTTAATCGCCCACGGCCCCCGGGGGAAGGGCTGCAAGTTATAAACCTTGCCCATTATTTATAAATAGTATTGGTTATTGGGAAGTATAAAGACGTTTTCAAGGGGTTGCTAGTGGGAGTGTCGGGAGGAGTAGGTTACACTGGAGGATCTTTCCATGGAGGAATTTTTAACATGGAAAGAGAATTTTCCATAAAGGGGCGTCGGATTTCCCAGCATGATTTAAAAAACAATCAGAAAGTAAATTCAAAAATACAAGTTTTTTTCAACTGAAAGTAAGGAGCAACATTAAAACTTAAAACGCACAGAAATTATAATGTATATGAGGGGGTTTGCCCTCTCATATTATTCTTACTATTTATGCTAGTTTTTTAGTACTTTCAAAAAAGCTATTTATTCTAATTAAAGGGCTTTTGCGATTCAGGGGTAATTCTTAAAGAATTGGAACGAAATTCGAACTTTAGCGTAAAAAGCGAAGTAATAACGAGAGGGAGAACCCGCCATATACGTAATGATTTCTGTTCGTTTTAAGATTTAATATTGCTCCTTACTTTCAGTTGAAAAGACTTGTTTTTTTTATTTAGTTAAAACCTAAGACGAGCAGAAATGAAGTCCTATAATAATTCAAACTTGAGTACTATCAATGAATAACTGAAACCCAAAACAAATAGAAACTGCAACAAATAGAAATAGAAATAGAAATAATAGAAATACTATCAATGAATAACTGAAACCCAAAACAAATAGAAACTGCAGCAAATAATCACATCAGAATAATCATTACAGATACTAATATAAGAAGTGAACTGAAATCACTTCTTGTAGGAGTAGGGATACTACCCTTCCACCCGCTCATAAACCTTTTAAAGGCTATTGCGTCACTTGCGCTTTACTGAAAACGAATATATTTTCAAACATTTTCCTTTTATCTATATTACAATCTGTTATCTTTATATATGTTTAGTGTTAATGTGATTTGTATATTGTGATTATTTGTTTGTTTCGGGTTTCCTTAACATGTCTTCAGAAAATAGTTTTTAGAGTAGGCATAAATGTAAGACCAAAATAAGGACAGCAAGGAATGATGTTCGAAAATATATAGCACGTTAACGAAAATACATTACTGACATCTATAGCATACTTAAATATAGACCTACACGAAAATATAGATGATACATGCGGAAATATATCGTTCCACTCATTTCATCATTTCCCAGAAGGCCCTTACTTTAAATTCTAGCTGCTACTTAGGCGTGAATTTTTTACATTTTCTGGGGAAGCATGAAGGGTTAAGGGGTTTGAAAAAAAAATTCGGAGTTGATAAGGGGGAAGAGATGTGGGTGAAAAATTGTTGGAGAAATGTCTGTTTTGTTAGTAATAGGAACCTGGCGTGGTTTATTTCTCTGGACCTGACCCAGCAGGAGGGTATTCTACGATATTTATCTTCATATTAGTGTATTTTATGTTGTTTTAATCATTTTTTTTAATTGTTTAATTGATTATTTCAGCTGCTTTTACACATTTGTTTTTCTTTTATCTTTCGTTCTTTATCACCTCAGCCCTGTGGTTTTTTGTTTCAAATATACTATACTATACAGCTGATCATACTCTCCAGTGACTAATTATAAAGCAGGCATACTTTTCGTTACAACAAATAAAAATTTGAGGGAACTGTGTATTAGTCGAATATATTTGGAATGATTGAGGTGGTTTGATCCCACCCGACTCGTAAAAACTAACAAAAATGCATGTAACCAAGATTTGACGCTTTTTGTAAACTTTATTTCATAGCCTCCTTATCTAAAAATTACCCCCCCTCCCAAACAAAAATACTGCATAAGGCCTCGACTCTCATTTACCAATAAAAAGTTGATGAAACAAATTTCACGGAAAAAGCAATTAAATTTTAGCTCGACTGATTTTATTTCACCAAAAATCCTCAATTAACACAAAAGCAAATTTTATTGTTTCTTGGTTTATAGTGCTATGCATAGAGAGTTTGATTATTTCTGACAGGGACAAGAAAGTTATAGAAATCAAAATTAATATTAATATACTATGAAACGTCTATAAAGAAGAGTTGTCGGCAAACCCTTAATAAATCTAATTCATTTTCCCGCCAGATCTTTTAGAAAAATCTTCAAAATTTCGCAGAAGGCCCTATTTTTTTTTGGGGGGGGGCTAGTTCCATGAAAGTGAAAAAAAAATGCATAGAACCTTGTTTGACACATACCAGTTATATGTCCATTAGGGAAGTTTGATTTCAACATTTCATTTTATTTATTTCAAAATTTTATTCAAAATGTTTCATTTCAAAATAAATGATGAGAATTTGCTTCTCAGCAATTTCTCTAATCTATCTTTATCATTGCTCTATCCTTACCTAGTTTATCCTCCTCCTGCTACTAACTAAAACTGAAGCTAAGAATTACCAAGGAATTCACAAGTTAAAACACAATGCCCCACTGATCCATTAAGTATCCTAATGGGAATACAAAACAGGAATGTTAGCTGAGCCTCGGAAAACATAAAGACAGTAGGTGAAGCCATATATTTCGTTTTCACTTTTGTAACAAGGTAAATGGCATCTCTTGGGGACAATTGGCGAAAATAGAAAAACAATAGAATAACTGAATATAGACTATTGCTTGGTTTTTAATCAGCAAGCGATATAAAGAAAAAAAGAATTTTAGAAAGGAAATTTCCTTTTGGGATATTCACCTACGTTTTTTAACTCGTTTTATTGTTGGGAAAATTAAGAAAATCGTGTTTTTGCACCTGAAAATAAGGACCATCAATATAACTTGAAACAAACAGAAATTATTTCGTATCTAGGGGGGGGGACAACCCCTTCCTCAACCTTCGCCCTTTACGCTAAAGTCTGAAAGTTCTTTAAAAATACTTGTCATTCAAATTCAACAGCCATTGTGTTTGAGCAGTCTCTCATAAAAAAATTATGACGGAAAGTCAAACTTTGGCGGAAAGAGCGAAAGTTGAGGACGGGACAGCCCCCCTCCCCCCGGATACAGAATAATTTCTGTTCTTTCAAGCTGTATTTTAATAATTATTGCTTTATTTTATTACTTTAATTTCTAACTATTTTTTAAGTCACGTCAGGGAATACCCCTCCCCCCCAAGTATAAAATGTTCCCTGAAAGCTCCTCCCGTAAACTTTGCTTTCCACGGAAAATTCCCACTGAGGAAAATCATACCCCCCCCCCCTACCGCAGAAATTCCCTTCCTCAAAAAACTTTTCCATTTATTTCTCAATAACAAATGTTGTAGGGAAACAATGGGCAACTTACACAGCTTACATCCTTTTCCGAAAGGATTGTAAGGTAATATTTTTTTGAAAAAAATTTCTAACTGTCCCCCTCTATGCAAGTATTTTAACATGATAGCACTAGTCAAAAAGGTCCACGTTATGGACTCAATAAATGCTACTATTTCCAAAAAACCTAACGTCAAACTCTGTTCCGGAACTCTGTCAGCACTGCCAACTGTGCCAGTTGTCCGACCAAAAACTGTACCCCGAGAGATTACTTTCTACCAACTGAACAGCAGGATAAAAAATTGCAGTAACAAGAAGAAAATTTTCAATAAACACTCTTGTTTAAGAATTCTCAATAAACATTTCTAGTTATCGACAAAGTCACAAAGGAGCAAATACAATCGAAATCTGCATGAAGACTTGTTGGACCAAAACATTTCCGACTGTGCCTGGACTACTGAATTGTACCAAAAACGGCACAATTGTACCGCATTGCAATGCTGGTCTGGTGGCCAACCAAATGAGCCAGTCGTTCTTATATTTATAGTTACTGTTATTACGCATGAGCCATGACACTGCTGATTTGGTTATTTTAATGTATTTGCTGTTATGATTTAGATTTATTCCTGATTATTGGACATTTTGTATATACATATATATATATATATATATATATATATATATATATATATATATATATATATATATATATATATATATATATATATATATATATATATATATATATCGAATTATATATTCAATAGATATCTAATATATCAGGAGAGAAACATATTTGAGACTTTGAATTACAAATTAAAATACCAGAGACAGAGATGCGATTTTTTTTTTTTTTTTTAATTGGTTAGGTGGAAATTATTCACAAAGATTTGAAAAAAGAAAAAAAAAATCAGCTTTAATGCATCACTTTTTAATATCTGGAGGAGAATGTGGATATAGTCGGGAAATGTGGCACCAAAACATTTCATAACGTGCTTAAAACAATATGATAAGAATATTTTCCCCACTCTACATCGATTTTTGAAGATTGATGCAACGATTCCTGTCACTACAACTACATACAAGCGTTCTTTGTCTACAATTAGAAGAATTAAATCTTATGCCAGGAATGCCACACGCCAGGAACGGCTTAATGGATTGGCCTTATTATCCATATGCAGAGATGCTCCAGTCGATGTACAAGACGTTTTGTGTAAACTAGCCCACAACAAAAAAGGTGTATTTACTCTATTTTATTTTATACGGAGCGGGTCAGATCTTTACCTTTATGGTACTACATGGATCATTTTTCAGTTTTCACTGTCATTTTCACTTGATTTGTGAAAATTGACTCCAAGTCCCCCCCCCCTCCAGGATTCTGACGAAATTGCGCCACTGGTTATTTACACCTGTAAAACTGGGTGGAGAGAAGTAGATAGAATAAAATACAAGCTGCTACAAACAAGTTACAGCGTTGTCATGATCTGACAAATGACTGTCGATTTTGTTGAGGAAAAACAACCAAGCAACGCTACCACGTGGACTTTGATTTTTATGTCCGAAAATGAAAGAAAAATTTTTTTCAAAAAACATGTATTTTTTTTTTGTTTTTTCTGATGATGGTTTATTTTGCTTTGTATGTTTTATTTTAAATATTAATAACCTTTTTTTTATTTTTTTGAAGGAATAATAACTTTGTTTTTATTTTTTGGACAATTTCGAATTAAAAGGTGGTTAGAAGATGCAGCCACTCACAGGACTTTTGTATTTTATGTGGTTCTTCAGTTTTTTGAACAATATAGTGCTTATATTATTTTTTTTTGTAAAACAAAATAAATAAAGTATCTATCTATCTATCCCATGTTCTCTCAAGTCGTCACAGAATATTTCTCTACCTAAAACGGTAGGTATTTTAATTCGGGTAGGTAAAAAAAAATCAAATCAAATAGTTCCTTTTGGGCTACTTGTGGGGTATATGGCATCCATAGATGTTTCGCAGGATTAACCGCGGGTCATCTTCTTTATCAACACTGCAGCAGCTGGGATTGAACCCTAGGCCCCATAATACCAAGCCAAAATGAGTTCACTGCGCTACTAGAGAGTTTAGATAGGCACTACGAAAAAATAAATAAACAATAATTAAATTGTTTTCCGTAGCATAATTATTTATGTCTCTAATTGTTTATATTTTTGTTTATTACGTTAAATAAATTCAAAAGTCAAATATCTAAAAGAGCACCAATGGTATGTTTTTATCGTTGCATAAACAGTAAGCTATTATTAATTGTTTATTTATTTATTCTAAGCACAAATATTTCATTTATTTCAACACAATTATTTTATTCTATTTATTTCGTTTACAATTATTATACATCGTTATTTATAAACAATTTTATTTGCAAACAATTATTTTACTTATTTATTGTAAACGCATTTTTTTCAGCCGCAGAAACGAACTAAATATTCACTTTTAATGGGACACAAAAACAGGACAATGGGACACGGGGAAAAAGACATTTTTTTTTCGGGTGGAACTGAAAACGCAAAGTCAAAGCAAAATTTGTTCCTCGTCAGAAGTTTAAAGCCATCTGTAGCCAACACATTACCAAACACAACACACTATATAAAGCTTCTAAAAGTAAAAAGAAGAGAAATTCAAAAACTTACAGAATTGGTTGAGTCCACGTCATTTTTCTTGCTAGGTAGACGTGCACTTTTGGATCTAATGAAGCCAACCTCTTCCTCTTTCTTCGAAGCGTCTACGAGGTTATCATGTGAAGTAGACAAAATAGCTGCTAAACTTTCAACAGGGTTTATATACGAGGCCCAAAGGGAACTTTTCTTGATATCTAAGGAGATCTCCTCAGTCTTAGCTAAAGTCGGAAGGGTCTGAGCCTCCAAACTCTTCTTCTTTTCAAAAAGTAGTTCTGCGTTCTGATCCAACCTCTTCAGCTCCTTCGTCCTAGAACTATCCTTCAAGGGACCACTATACTCCTTAAGGAGAGTATTCCTTTCATATTCATTAAGAATATTATTGGCACTTGTTACACTTAGATCTAAATAACTTTCACCATATTGAGCACCGGAATGGGCGTTATCTGCACCGGAATCTCTTGCAGAATCGTTAGAGGTAGTTTCATAGGAATAATGAGGGTTATAGGAGTAATGGTATGCGCTAGTATTATTAAGTGCTTGGTTTTCGTTATTGTCGTCGATAACGTCGTTACTAGTAAATTGTTGCAGAAAATCTTGGACAGAAGAAGTAGGTAGTTTTTTGCCATTTTCTGAAGAATTAAAGTTGTCTCTACTATTACTGGCCGCATTACTCTTATCTACTGTTATGTAGTTTAAACTTTTGTTCTTAGCACTTTTAAGATCACTTTCTCTTTGAGATTCATCAGTAGATTTTTTCTGACTTCCAACTAAATTGCTATCTTGAAAATCGCACTTAGAAAAATTCCCGCTGTACCGATCGTTTGTTTGATATTTCGGAATTTCAAATTCAGCACCGAATGAAACAGGAGTTCTTACACTGCTATGCTGATAATTTGTATCTGAGTTAGTCCTAGGATATAAACCATCTGTAAATACACTATTGCCATTATTAGATGGCGCTGCTTCTTGTTTATTTTTCCATCTAGTGTCATCTTTAACTTCATAATTCACAGGTGTCACTCTATCGCTTAAATAGCCAAGAGGTGCTTTGCGTTCACCTTCTGCTGGTAGCATTTTAGGATGTTTGGTATCATAGCCATGTGGATTGTCTTCAACATGATTGTACATTGTAAAAACTTGATTGCCGTAAGCGCTAGGAAAATTTTGATCATAAAAGTTCAGGTTAAGAGTTCGATTGTCATATCTACCGGACGGAGTTGGAAAATTTGATTCATTTGCACTAACACTTGGAACTTCACAAACCTTAGCAGCGCAACACTCCTTACGCATTGTGGGAGTCATATTACGCCTTTGCCTTGCGCCCAAATTCTTTATAACATGTGCACTGTCACTTTTACTACTTGGATTGTGGTCTGTAACGTCTTTAACGTTAAAATGGTCATTCACATGATGAGAACGATCGAGGTACGTTGCTTTGTGCCTCATATCAAAAGGCGGGTTTCTACAAGCACTTCGATTCGAAGATTCAATATCTTCACTATCTCTATACCTATGGTTATCATGTCTCTTCTCAACGGGTAGAACCTTTCTAGAAAGGGTATTCCCTACTGGATTATCCCCAATTCCAGCCTCGGTAACGTACCATGGACTATTATTGCTGGTACCTTGAGAATATCCAGGGACAAAATTACTTACCATCCCTGGCCCATACCGAAAGTCCAAAGCCACCTCCTCGGACTGGACTGGCGGTGTGTACGCATTTTTATATTTGACAATGTTTCGCATCTGCTGAGCATACCCTTCCTCTGCCCAATATTGATTATAGTCAACTTTTTCAAGGCTAGACTTAGGACGATTCAAACTTGGTCGACTTGGTTTGCTCGGCATTTCAGCTTCTAAAAAGTCAGCACTATGAGGACGGGGTGGTTGCTTAGGAACTTGTATGGGAACGAAAGCCATGTCTGGGGATTCTTCAATACTATTATTCAATCGTCTTGGCTTAGGGGGAGCGTTTACATACAAAGGTTGAGGACCTGAGTCATCCAACAATGATTCGGAGCTGAGTCTACCTAGATGACCTTGGTGGTGAAGCGATCTGGTACTTGAGCTCCCGTGGAAACCAGAGTCACTTTCGTCAGGGATTCGACTTGCAGGTGTCCCAGATTTCGGGGTGATATTTCTGAGGTTTCTTTGCTGAGCCCTAAAAAAAAATTATAAGAGCTAAAAGTGGCGAGACACACATTCAACTTTGAATCAAAAAGCATTCAGTAGTTACCTAACTGCCTGACTAAATTTGTTTCTTTTTTTTGTCAGATTACAAAAAGGAGATGGTTTTGTACCAAAAGTTTTGATTTTTTCCTGTCTATCGGTCTCTGGCTCTTTCATTCCTACATATTTTTATTCATGTTTTTACTTTTTGTTATGGTTTTTTTCCTAAGCCCAAGTTTTCAAAACTATGAAACAAGACAGGTAGAAAAATGTAAAGGTAATAGTATCTAGCTTTTTAATAAATGTAGCTAAAGGCATTTGCTTCTTTTTCCTCATATTTTTATTTCTAATTTTCTATCTCTTTTACTCTTCCCTAAAAGTCCACTATAACACCGGTCCATAAGTCCATAATATATGTCCATCTCTTTGTCCCTTGGCAAATTAGCCGCATTTTCCTAGAATTTTAAAATTAAATATAATGTTAAATAACCGGATTTTACATTTAAAATAGCATATTTTGTCTTACTAATATTGAAAAAAAAAATTCCGGTCAAAAGTTACGCAAGAAAAGTAAAGAAATAAGTCGTTTTCGAATAACGCAACTTAATCAAATATCATTAACCAAACTCCCAGCAACAACTGTAATTTATAATAAGGAGCCGCGAATTGAGGCACACATGCATAGGCAGCTCCTGTGAATACGTATTCATTGCTTTGCGCAGTGCTGCAGTGATACATCCAAGCATCCAATTATATAGTATAGAACATCTTAACATCCAGAATTTCCACAGCTTAGATATCAATATACAGTTATGAAAACTCCTATCTTACCCATGAGAAGCTTTTGGTACAGAGCTCTGAACTTGACGCCTACTCCAAGCCCGCGCTCCGACGCTTAGATCGTACTACAACACCATAGGCGGGAAAGCAATTTTGTTTTGTTGCATACACAACTTAGATACCAATATTGGTATCTAAGCTGTGCTGCCAGTTCTCCAGCCGCTAGCATCGCTACCGCACACCGTGTCCCAAAACAAATCGAGTTTTCATAACTGTGTTGGTATCTAAGCTGTGAGAATTTCAAACCATACAATTAAGAAGTTGATACAATACGGGATTTTATATTCTCCCGATCACCAGTGGGGGCGTTAGAGGCCCTCGCCACCAGTGGTCCCGCATCTCAGTGTGGTGATAGCCTAAAAATGCAAGGCCGCGTGAATTCACTGCCATATCTTTGCAGCATGGAGCAGTGAAGATGGTAAAAGTCAAATAGCGAAGACTCAAGTTTTATTTCATAGTTGAAAGAGTTTGGAAGAATAGGAAGATAAGTCTGCAAACTAGGATTAGAATATTGGAAGCTACAGTGATGACAGTGGTCATATATGGTTCTGAAGCATGGGCGCTCCGAAAAGCGGATGGTGATTTGTTAGATGTTGTCCGGAGACGTTGCCAACAGATTGTTCTGGATACCCGACTGAATAGCCGTATTGCAAACAATAGGCTGTACGAAAAGTGTGGTTCAATACCGCTTTCTAGGGCTTTAATAAGAGAAAGGTTGAGATGGCTAGGACACGTTCTGCGGATGAAGGATGACAAATTGCCGAAGAGTGTCCTTGTCGGCCAACCGTCTGGGGCTAAACGGAAAGCAGGTCGTCCGCAGTTGGGGAGGGATGATGTCATAAAGAAAGAGTTAAGGGAAACAGGAACTTCCTGGGAGGATTTACACAGGGACAAACGATTCATTTCCCCTTTTGTTGGAACTAGAGCCAACAGAGGCGTAGCTAGGGTTTTCAGTGCCCTAGAACAACGTTGGTTTTTGCCCCCCTCCCCCTATTACTACCACAATATAGGAATCTAAGATCTTTAAAGAAAGATTTCTCCTTGCCTCCTCTAGTTACAACACGAGAGTGGCGTTGAGAACGAGTAAGGGAATTTCTGTGAGCATATAGTGGCAAAGATGATGGTGGATTTCATTTTTCAGAATATATTAGTCCAACTTTAGATTTTCAGACAGATTGTCTAATTTTAGGGCGTGCAATTTCGTAATCAAGCAGTATTTCGGCCTATTGGTTATTAAGACTGCCCTCTGTTGCACTCATCACATTCTGGAGAGAGGCAATGCTTTTTACCCATACATGGCAGGCATACTCCTTGAAATAGTATTAAGGAGGTTTATTTTCTATACAAATTAGATTGACATAACCGGTCTCAATCCAGGTCTGGAAATAACTGACGTATAATTTTGTAAGTCAATAACATTCTCCAGCACTGAAGTAAGTCTGCACTAGAAAATTTCTAGAATAAATCACTGGCAAATAAATATAAATTAATAAAGGTATATTGGATATCGAGGTATACCGGATCCTTTTTCGGAAATAGGAAAATGAATTCCTATCAATTAGCTTATCCTTTTAATGGTTGATCTTTAAATTCGAAGTCACACGTTCATATACACAGGAAAATACGTAGAGGGGGGAGGGTGCCCCCCAGACAACAAGATGCCCATTCGTTTTCGAATAATTTATTCTATTTTCCATATAATTAACCTTTTTTCAACGTTTTCAGAAGTTAGGTATACCCATCCCTCACAGTGTATCCACATCCCTTTTATTCCAAAGAGAACCCTTTTTTAGGAAATACCTCCACTCTCTGGACTGAGCGGAGCCATTAGCAAAGGCATATCAGATTTTAATTTATGGGCCAATTATAACAAAATATTTAATTTTATTGTTCTAGAAAGAGGGGCAGTTGTCGTTCCCTATATTTTGAAGAATACCTTTTTCTTGTGTTTCATTAAAAAAAAAATTATATACATATTTATTAGCACCACCATTTTATCGGACAACATTTTTCTTTAACCTTTTTTTAACCTTTTCTTTAACCTTTTTTCTTTAACATTTTCATTTTTCTTTAACTTTAAAATATAAAGTATATTCATTAAGTCAGCAGTAACATTCCTAGGTAATAAACGGAAGTGGTTTCAGTCTAGCACTGTCATTTTTGTAAATACCCCCTAGATTTTAAAAATCCTCCCCCTTCATTGTTCTGAATTGGCACCACTGCTTATGCAACTAAATTTCTTTTTTGCGACTAAAATAAAAAGGCTATTCATTAAGTCAGCAGTAACAATCCTTCCTAATTAACGGAAGCGGTTTCAAGCTAGGTTTGTCAAGTAAATAAAAATTATAAATTAAAATACATCCTCAAGTTGGATCTGCTTCTCAGTCCTCTACCCTCAAGTCGTCAAGGCCGGAATTAACAGTTTTAACAGATCTACGAATATGGAAAATAAATACACATCCAGAGGCCATTAGAGCATTTAGCACTTTGCACTTTGGCAAATATATTTATAATATATAAAATATATATAAAATAATATATATAAAAATAATATATATATATATATAATATATATAATAATATATAATATAATAAAAATAATAATATATAATAATAAATAAAAATAATAATATAATAAAAATAATATAATAAAAATAATAATAATAATATATATAATAATAAAAATAATATATAATATAAAAAATAATATAATATATATAAAATATATATAAAATAATGATATTTTCCTTGTCTTGCATTACTTCGTTCGAAATTAGGCGTCCGAAGGTAAAACCACGTACCGTAGTATATTTTTCTTTTGTACGTATTGTTGTTTGTACGTAAGTGTGTACGTAACTTTTCTGAACCTTAGCTGCAAAACCACATTAGAATGAGTAAGATATCTTTTAAGCCCGTCTTAATTGAGGTAGTAATCGTGAATAACGAGAATAGCGCTAATATCTCTACAAACAAAAAAAGACATCTTTCTATTGCCCCATTCCTTAAGTACTAGGATAATGCCTGTTACATATTCTGCATTACTGTCCGTTCAGAAGGAGAGGAGGGCCAGACTTTCTTAAATCGTCTTACGTCTGCGTCTTATAAGCAAAATCAAATAAGCTGAATCCATGTTTTGAAGGTATGTATAAGCTTCTTCTGAATTGGAATCCTTATTACCGTTACTATGCATATTAAGGCGAAATTAAATTGGCGCAATCGAATTCAATAAGTTGCAACACCGCATTAAAAAGAGTAAGAGATTTTTTCATCCCGTCATAATTGATGTAGCAATCGTTAAACAACGAAAATGGCGCTAATAATTTTTCAAAAAAACGGTCTATTACCCCATTCGTTCAGTATTAGGGAAACCCCCGTTACAGATTCAAAATTACTTTTAGCTCAGAAGGAGAGGAAGGCGCGGCTTTTTTAAATCGTCTTATGTCTAATAAAAAAGACCAGCGAAGCAGAAATAAGGCATGTTTGCTTCTAATCGTCTTATACGCGAGTTGAAACAAGGCGAATCTATTCTCTGAACGATTGTATAAGCTTCTTAAGAATTAGAATCCTTATTACCTATACCAGTATTATTATAATTAATTACTATACAAATTGTACTAATACTAATTACTATATTAATTACTATATTAGGGAACTATATTAGGGAACTATTGGATCTATATTAGAGAACAAAAGTATCCTATTCCATACTCTAAGATTGTGATTGTTCATTGGCTTAAGGTGTACTTGACTTTATTTCCCCCTTTGCCCCCAAGACAGAACCTGGTTCCATGTAGCACTGCGTTGTCACCTCCTTATGAAAAACACGATGGTGCCAAGTGTGCCCCCACCCTGGATAATTTATGTAGAAACTAAAAGTATATAATGAAGGATCATTCAAGAAAAGCTTAAACATCAAATTCATCAATAAAATTTTCCTGAGGCTCGGTACTCTTTCATTCCGGAAAGAGAACAAGGGAAAAATGAAGAAATAAAATAAGAAAGAAATAGGGTTAATATTTTACTGACAGTGGAGCAAAAAAAATAACAATTTAAAACGCTCTCAAATTAAACAATAATACAACAAAGATAGTTAATGTCCATTTTTAAATTGCTTAATGCGGACTTATCTTGAAGGGGATCCATTTATGGAGCTTCTGATATGAAGGTCAGGAGCTGAATCAAAAGTAACTCTAAGCTACTAAGTAATCAATTTAAATTATAAATTAGTTTAGTTTCCGAGCAATCCTTTCTGTCCCCCATTTTCATAGATTTGCACCACTTACATTTTAATCAAAAAGTTCACTCGTTTCATTGTGCGAAACTTGATTTTATTATAATTTATAGCGTATCCGGGGGGGGAGTAGGGGTTTGAAACCCCCTCCAAAATGTTTGTCCGACTCGTAAAAATTAACAAAAATGAACACAAACAAATTTTTTTGAAGTTTTTCGTAGGTATGTAGGATTTATGATTTGTATGATTTGTTTTGTTTTGATGACTTTTAGTTCTATTTGTTTTGGAATAGATTTGATTCGATTAAATTAAGTTGTAATTTTTTTTTTTTTTTTGGTTTGTGAATATGGCCCCACAACGTGGATATGGTATGTGGTTGCTGTCCTCTAGTGTTATTATTTTTTCGTTTTTTTTCTTTTTTCATTCTTTATTTCTTTCTTATTATAGTGAATATCTATTATCTGTCCCCCATTTTCTTTCTTATTTCTTTCTTTTTCTTATTTCTTTTTCTTTTTCTTATTTTTTTATTTTTCTATAAATCTTTTTTTTTATTTTTATTTTTTTCAATCTTTTTCAATCTTTTTTTATTTATTTTCAATCTTTTTTTATTTTTCTATTTCTTTTTCTTATTTCTTCTTCTCTCATTTTATTTCTTTCTTATTATAGTGAATATCTATTATCTGTCCCCCATTTTCATAAATTTGCACCACTTACATTTTAATCAAAAAGTTCACTCGTTTCATTGTGTGAAACTTGATTTTATTATAATTTATAGCGAATCCGGGGGGGGAGTAGGGGTTTGAAACCCCCTCCAAAATGTTTGTCCGACTCGTAAAAATCAACAAAAATGAACACAAACAAATTTTTATGAAGTTTTTCGTAGGTATGTAGGATTTATGATTTGTATGATTTGTTTTGTTTTGATGACTTTTAGTTCTATTTGTTTTGGAGTAGATTTGATTCGATTAAATTAAGTTGTAATTTTTTTTTTTTTTTTTTTTTTTTTGTGTATATGGCCCCACAACGTGGCTATGGTATGTGGTTGCTGTCCTCTAGTGTTATTATTTTTTCGTTTTTTTTTTCTTTTTTCATTCTTTATTTCTTTCTTATTATAGTGAATTTAAATCATGTTGTATGTATGTGTGTTTTTTTTTTACCTGACTTACCCCACACCAACCGTTCGGTTTTGGGTGAATTATATTGATTTTTGTATGTAAATTATTGTTAAAGTTAAATAAATATATCAATATATCAGTATAAAAACAGTAAATGGATTGAGTGTATCTTCTGTAAAATAAGAGAAATTGCGATTTTCCACATATCGGCGATTTTACAAGCATTTCTGTGCGCTTTTTTTTCTGTAAAAATAAATGTGTCGCCCGAATTGCGCTTTATCGTAACAGCATATGGATACTAAAGGTTGCGACTAAAAATCGCAGGAAAGTCAAGCCACTTACTGTCAAAAGAAACAGGCTAACCAAGTGAGGATAAAAACATATATAACAGAAAAAAAAATGATGGACTAAACAGCAACAAAAATGAAAAGATCTAGTGACTCATAAAAAATGAACACCTGCTCATTAATTTAATACAAATTAGTGCTGGCAGAAATAACTAAATATAAGAAATAACAGTAAAACTAGAAAAAATACCAACAGGAATTATAAAAATAATTAATTAAATATACTAATATTCAGAAATAGCTGATGAATTCAAAAGCCACTAATATGAAACGATCTTGTTACTCATAAAAAAATGGATACCATCTCTTAAATTAATCCATATTGGCGCAAGTAGAAATACTTAGATATACAGAAATAACAGTAAAATATACTAATATACAGAAATAACTGATGTATTAAAAAGCTACTAATATGAAACGATCTTGTAACTCATGGAAAATGGACACCATCTCTTAAATTAATCCATATTGGCGCAAGTAGAAATACTTAAATATACAGGAATAACAGTAAAATATACTAATATACAGAAATAACTGATGAATTAAATAGCTACTAATATGAAACGATCTTGTTGCTCATGGAAAACGGACACCATCTCTTAAATTAATCCACATTGGCGCAAGTGGAAATACTTAAATATACAGGAATAACAGTAAAATATACTAATATACAGAAATAACTGATGAATCAAACAGCTACTAATATGAAACGATCTTGTTACTCATGGAAAATGGACACCATCTCTTAAATTAATCCACATTGGCGCAAGTGGAAATACTTAAATATACAGAAATAACAGTAAAATGTACTAATATACAGAAATAACTAAACAGCTACTAATATGAAACGATCTAGTTACCCATAAAAAATGGACACCTGCTCATTAATTTAATGCATACTGGCGTTCATAGTTCACGGTCTGACTAAAAATGTCTTACTGAGAATATTCAGCAAGGCATGACGGATGAATCACGAAAAAAAAATAAATAAAAATCATATATTTATCATGGAAGTACTTAGCAATGGCTCTGTATTTAAGAAGTTTGGTGTCTTTTGGGAAGACTTAATCCCCCACTTTAATCCAAAGTTTAAAACGAACAGAAATTATTCCGTATATGAAAGGGGTTGTCCCCTCCTTGACGCCTCGCTCTTAACGCTAAAGTTTTTTATTCTTTTAAAAAGTAATAGAGTTGTGAGAAAGAGTAAAGATTTAGCGTAAAGAGTGGGGCATTGAGGAGGGTCAACAACCCCTTTCATATACAGAATAATTCCTGTTCGTTTTAAGTTTTAATGACGCTCCTTACTTTCAGTTGAAAAAAAACTTGTTTTTTATTTATTTAATAAAGCAAGAAAGGTTTGCTATCCCTAAAAATGAACAGGAATGACGATTTCTTAATAAAACATTCGTCATGACAAGAGGATAAACAAAGTCAACACTTAGCTAGACAGAAGACGAGCAGCCAAATTTTAAAAAGGCGGGGGGAGGGGCTCACAAGGGACGGGGGGAGGGGCTTACACGGGACGGGGGGAAAGGCTCACAAGGGTTTGTGAGACAAGATACAAGGATAACTTTTTACATTAATGGCTAGAGGCCAATTTTCACGAGGGCAAGAGCTGAACTCGTTTTTTTATCCATCCTCTTCAAAACGAACCATTCGTTCAACGAAAAGGGGGATTTCATCACCCAGTTCTACTCTGGCCTTAAAGCAGACTTAAATTAGAGCACTTCCTCAAGTTTAACAAAAAATGGATGAGGGGAAGATGACAGCATGTACGGGTGTACATGGAGGCATGATTTCCCTCCATCCTCCACAAAATGGGCACAGAGAGTGATTGATGTTTCTTTCCGACAATACAGTAGAACATTCCACAGCAGAATTGAAGAATCAAACCCCAATAATTGAAAAGGGTGGTGCTCAACAGACTCTTGACAAATACTTGACAAAATATTTATCATTACTACAGAAATATTCACATTGACATGTAAAGAAATGTGAATTACTAAAAAAAAAAAAAAAAAATTAAACACCCTTTTTGGTGCTTGTATTTCTACTTCCCTCTCTTTTCTAACATTTCAACATTCAATATTCGACATTCGCAGCTTTAAAAGTAGAGTGCCGCCTCTTCTACCAGAACAGATTACCATCATTCCTGAAACTTAAGACTGTCATGGTTACCAAATTACAATGATTTTCTTGTCATCATACAGAACTAATCTTTAGTATCATTTGATCATTAGTAGATCATTCAACGTGTGTTCATTAAACCAACAGCTGCTCTTAAAAGCAAGAAATATATCCTACTATTACAAGCGAGGATAGCCACTCCTTGGGATTCCAATTACGAGCTTGGGATCACACACAAATATATATATATATATATATATATATATATATATATATATATATATATATATATATATATATATATATATATATATATATATATATATATATATATATATATATATATATATATATATATATATATATATATATATATATATATATATATATATATATATATATATATATATATATATATATATATATATATATATATATATATATATATATAATATATATATATAATATATATATATATATATATATATATATATATATATATATATATATATATATATATATGTATATATGTATATATATGTGTATATATATATATATACATATATATATATACATATATATATATATATATATATATATATATATATATATATATATATATATATATATATATATATATATATATATATACTAGCTGTTGGGGTGGCGCTTCGCGCCACCCCAACACCTAGTTGGTGAGGGCGCTTCGCGCCCCCCCAAGCCCCCCCGCGCACGCAAGTCGTTACGCGCCATTGTAGTTGTGTCCCTGTCTCCCACCTGTGAATATAGATATATATATATATATATATATATATATATATATATATATATATATATATATATATATATATATATATATATATATATATATTTAACTACGTAAAACTTGCGAATGTACAACATTCTTGGCTGTCCCATTGTCTATGCATATAAATAGATTGTCAGGTTTACCGACTCTTGAACATGCAACATATAATTGTCCATGGGAAAAACAATCTGTATTCAGATCTATACCTCATTATTCTATTGATTGCCCTTAAGCTTTGTTGATGGTGACATCGACCCCCTGTGCCCTCCGGCGTCCCCGTTGTTGTTGTTTCCCTGTGTCCCGGTCGTCATTTGTGTCCTGGTGTCCCAGTCTGTAATTTCTCTTCGAGTGTCGCGGTCGTCATTTATATTCCCTGTGTCCCGGTCGTCATTTGTGTCCCGGTGCTTTGTTGATGGTGATTGCTAATCGAACATTCCTTGTGTCCCGGTCGCTTTCTCTTTGAGTATCCCGGTCGTCATTTATATTCCCGATGTGCCGGTGTCCCGGTCGTCATTTGTGTCCCGATGTCCCGGTCTGTAAATTCGTCAGTCGAAAACATGACGTCAGTCGACACACAAACATGACGTCACTCGACAGACACACACACACAGACAACTTATTTTTATATATATACTAGCTGTTGGGGTGGCGCTTCGCGCCACCCCAACACCTAGTTGGTGGGGGCGCTTCGCGCCCCCCAAAGCCCCCCCGCGCGCGTAAGTCGTTACGCGCCATATTAGCTACGCGCCATTGTAGTTGTGTCCCTATGTCCCACCTGTGAATATATATATATATATATATATATATATATATATATATATATATATATATATATATATATATATATATATATATATATATATATATACCGACTCTTGAACATGCAACATATAATGGTCCATGGGAAAACAATCCGTATTCAGATCTATACCTCATGATTCTAATGATTGCCCTTGAGCTTTGTTGATGGTGATTGCTTATCGACCATTCCCTGAGTCGCCATCGTCATTTATATATCCCCCTGTGCACCCCGGCGTCCCCTTTGTAGTTATGTCCCTGTGTCCCGGTCGTCATTTATATTCCCTGTGTCCCGGTCGTCATTTGTGTCCCGGTGTTCCAGTCTGTGATTTCTCTTTGAGTGTCCCGGGCGTCATTTATATTCCTTGTGTCCCGGTGTCCCGGTCGTCATTTATATCCCCCTGTGCCCCCCGGCGTCCCCATTGTAGTTGTGTCCCTGTGTCCCGGTCGTCATTTATATTCCCTGTGTCCCGGTCGTCATTTGTATCCCGGTGTCCCGGTCTGTATATACATTCGTTTTTTAGTTTTGTTTTTCTCCTTTATTTTTTTCCTTTTTTCCTTTTTTTCTTTTTTAGTTTATTTAGATTTTTTAGTTTTTTTATTAGTTTTTAGTTTTTTTGTAGTTTTTACCATTTTTTTAGTTTTTTTAGTTTTTTTTTTTTACTTATGTCCTGGTCGTCATTTATACTCCCTGTGTCCCGGTCGTCATTTGTGTCTCGGTGCTTTGTTGATTGCTAATTTATATTATATTTATATTTATATTTTTTATATTTATTAATATTTTTTTAGTTTTCTTTTTCTCTTATTTTTCAGTTTTTTCCTTTTTTTAGTTTTTTCTTTTTTAGTTTTTAGTTTTTTTTTGTTTTTTACCTTTTTTAGTTTTTTTAGTTTTTTTTTTTTTACCTTTTTTAGTTTTTTTAGTTTTTTTAGTTTTTTAGCTTTTTTAGTTTTTTTATTAGTTTTTAGTTTTTTTTTAGTTTTTAGTTTTTTTTTAGTTTTTGCCTTTTTTTAGTTTTTTCAGTTTTTTTTAGTTTTTAGTTTTTTACCTTTTTTTTAGTTTTTTTTAGTTTTTTAGCTTTTTTAGTTTTTTTTCTTTTTAGTTTTTTTTGTAGTTTTTACCTTTTTTAGTTTTTTTTTCTTCTTTTGTATTAGTGTGAAATAATTCAGACGTCATATGCGGACAAACACGACGTCACTCGACAGACAGAGAGACAGACATAACCCACAAACAACTTATTTTTATATATATTTATTCATATTTTTTTAGTTTTCTTTTTCTCTTTTATTTTTCAGTTTTTTCCTTTTTTTTAGTTTTTTTCTTTTTTAGTTTTTAGTTTTTTTTAGTTTTTTACCTTTTTTTAGTTTTTTTTAGTTTTTTTAGTTTTTTAGCTTTTTTAGTTTTTTTATTAGTTTTTTTTTTGTAGTTTTTGCCTTTTTTTATTTTTTTAAGTTTTTTTTTAGTTATTTGATTTTTACCTTTTTTTAGTTTTTTTTAGTTTTTTAGCTTTTTTAGTTTTTTTTTCTTTTTAGTTTTTTTTTGTAGTTTTTACCTTTTTTAGTTTTTTTCTTCTTTTGTATTAGTGTGAAATAATTCAGACGTCATATGCGGACAAACATGACGTCACCTGATCCACAGATCCACACACAGACAACTTATTTTTATATATATAGACTAGCTGTTGGGGTGGCGCTTCGCGCCACCCCAACACCTAGTTGGTGGGGGCGCTTCGCGCCCCCCCAAACCCCCCCGCGCGCGTAAGTCGTTACGCGCCATATTAGTTACGCGCCATTGTAGTTGTGTCCCTATGTCCCACCTGTGAATATAGATATATATATATATATATATATATGGGGCGCTTCGCGCCCCCCAAGCCCCCCCGCGCGCGTAAGTCGTTACGCGCCATATTAGTTACGCGCCATTGTAGTTGTGTCCCTGTGTCCCACCTGTGAATATAGATAGATTTATATATGTGTTTCAAACTACGTAAAAATTGCGAATATACAACATTCTTGGCTTTCCCATTGTCTGTCCATATACAAAGCCGTATGTACTAATAATGACGTCATATGCAAACGCTCTTTTTACAAACAAACAAACATGCATACACACAACTCGTTTTTATATAGATAGATAGATAGATAGATACAATACAAATTAACTACGTAAAACTTGTGAATATACAACAGTCTTCGCTGTCCCATTGTCTGTGCGTATAAATAGATTGTCAGGTTTACCGACCCTCAAAGATGCAACATACAATTGTACATTGGCAAAGCAATTTGTAGTTAATTTTAATGTTTTTACGTGTGCCCATAAATTAGAATTTTTCAGGCAAGCATTCATTTCGTCTGCAGGAGTTGATCTAGGTATTATAGGTAATGTTTGCCTGAAATCTCCCTCAAGCAATATTAATGTGCTGCCAAAGGGTTTCGACTTCCCTCGCAAATCTTTCAAGCATTGATCCAGAGCCTCGAGCGATTTTTTGTGTGCCATTGTGCACTCATCCCAAATAATAAGTTTGCATTGCTGCAATACTTTACCCATCCCAGATGATTTGGAAATATTGCACGTGGGAGTTTCTGTAGAATGCAAGTTCAGAGGCAATTTCAAAGCGGAATGAGCAGTTCTTCCACCAGGCAGCAATGTTGCGGCTATTCCGGACGACGCAATTGCCAACGCTATATCATTTTTTGATCGAATTGATGCCAGAATCAGTTTTATCACAAACGTTTTACCAGTACCTCCTGGCGCATCCAAAAAGAAAATTTCTCCAACGTTGTTATCGACACAATGCATTATCGTATCATAAATGTCTTTTTGTTCCGACGTTAACTTGGAAATGTTATTTTGTACATACGACAATAGATCACTCGTACTGTAACTTTGTTCACGATCCAATTCTACACATGTCGAAACAGCAGCGATACGGTTAGGTGAAGGCATTCCCAAATCCTGAAGAGGTTTGTTTGCCATACGTACGCACAAATCTTCTATAACAACTAAAGTGTAGTTATAAATTTCTGATGTAAAATCAAAAGTCTTATCTGACGTCTCTAACTGTTTTCGATGGAGTATATCTTCGGACATTTTTGACTTATATTTTTCCCATAACTCTGTAGGAGCTGATGGAGAGCAAGTTGTTAAAATGATGCCAAACAATGCACGAATTTGACTTGGGGTTGACGTTTCGCACGCGTCATTGATGCAGTTATCCCAGTGTTGGTCATTCTCCACTCGATGGCTGTTTTGAACAGACGCACTAAATTATTATTTTCGTGGAAAAGATGTTGCAATTGGTAAACGATTGTCCTTTCAACGTTGGGAGAAATTTCGCAACGTGCATTCAATTCAGAATTTCTATCACTGATGAAGTACAATTGTAAAAATTTATGATTCTCGCCTGAGAATGGTAGAAGGGACCCTGCTCTATGATAAATTTGCCCTTTTACTTTGAAAGTAGACATAAATTGATCTGGATTTTCGATTTGGGCTCCAAACGACGTCATTTGGAAACATGAGTTGTATTTTCTGATTTTTGACAAAAAACGCTTAGATTCTGACGTAGTTCCAGTAAGGAAAGTCTTCAATGGCTCTGGTGGTGCAGCCAATAGAGGAAGTTTAACTTTTCCTGAGGCGCAACACATTCCCATTGTTTCACCATTGAATTTCAAGGCCTTGCAATAGGGACAAATTTTAGACATTGTCCCGATTTGAACACATCTACTCAAGCTATAATCATCGACTGGGTTGTACCTGAATGCCAGGCGATAACTTTCAGGTTGCTCTGATTCCTCGGCACGCTTTCTTTTCTTACTTTCTCTATCAGCAGCAAGCCTGATTTCTTGCTGTTCTTGTGAATCCTCGGCACGCTTTCTTTTCTTACTTTCTCTATCAGCAGCAAGCCTGATTTCTTGCTGTTCTTGTAATTCCTCGGCACGCCTTCTTTTTTCACTTTCTCTTTTAGCAGCAAGTCTGCTTCCGCGTTGCTCTGGTAGTTCCTCGGCACGCTTTCTGTTCTTTCTTTCTCTATCAGCCTCAAGCCTGTTTCCTTGCTGTTCTTTTGATTCCTCGGCACGCTTTCTGTTCTTTCTTTCTCTATCAGCCTCAAGCCTGTTTCCTTGCTGTTCTTTTGATTCCTCGGCACGCCTTCTTTTTTCACTTTCTCTTTTAGCAGCAAGTCTGCTTTCGCGTTGAATCTGGTAGTTCCTCGGCACGCTTTCTTTTCTGACTTTCTCTATCAGCAGCAAGTTTTTTGGCATAGACTCTTTGAGCATCTTCATCGGCTTTTGCCATGGTAAGTTCATCAGTCATTGTAACATTAATAGATTTCTACGTGAACATATGTCTTAAATATCTTGAATGACGTCACCGTCAAAGCAAAAATGACGACAACTAATTTCATGACGTCAGTCAACACAGAAACATGACGTCACCTGATCCACAGACAGACAACTTATTTTCATATATATAGATATATATATATATATATATATATATATATATATATATATATATATATATATATATATATATATATATATATATATATATATATATATATATATATATATATATATACATTATCTTCAAAAAATATAATAAGTATACTATGAGATAGCCAATCGGTTCAAGAATATCAAAAACACTTTATACACCTTCTCAAATTCTAAGAAGGAACGACAGCAGGTCAGGGATGTTTACAGGGTCGGGGGGTAGTATATGAGCCCCAAAAATCTCTGATTTCGTGAGTTCCTGTGTAATTCAATTTCAAACTGTTGAATAAAATTTATGTCTTTCATTATTAATCCACCTCGGATTTTTTTGGTTTATTCTCCCCCCCCCCCGTAAAAAAAAATCAGCGTAAGTAACTGTAGCCGGGTGATGCATTCCCTCTCTAAGCATGAAGGCAGTGTCTATAAAATGAGGTATTATGAATACCTCATTAAATGAATACCTCATAAAATGAGGTATTATACGAGGTACTCAAAATAATTTGAAAGGTCAATTTGTATGAATTGACATATTTGAGACTTCAGCAGCATTGTATCATAGCAATCTACTTTTAAAGGGAGGAAGGGGGTGAGTGTATTAAACTCTGAGTAGCCGAAGCCCCCTCCCCTGTATATTAGGCCCAAATTTTACAGATGTTCGCAAGAAGCCTTTTGAAATCTCGCAAAGGAGAGGGAGAATTAATTCACCACTTAATCTCTCTTGATTTGAAAAACTGCAGTCTGATTAAGAGTGAAGACAGTATGCTCAGGGATAGATAAATCCACACTCATTGCGGAAAAATTTTGAGCGTAAAAACTAATAACGCTTAATTTCATAGAAGGGGATAGGGTATATTACTATAAGATGAAGAATGCCCGAAAAACACCCTTTCAGAAATTGGAAAACTACACCTAAAAAATGGCTGATTTTTGACATTTCAAGCCCTCTTGAAGGCCCTTGTGAATACTAATCCGAACTATAAAAGTAGATTTCCAATAACAAAATTACAACAAAAGAATATCTTTTATTACTTAATATCTTGATTTTTTTTTTTTTTTTTTTTTTTTTTTTTTTTTTTTTTTTTTACTTAAGCCTTTCTCAAGCTTCTCAAACTACTAAGGTTAACCTTAACTTTTCACCACTGAATATTGAAATAATGTTAAATTCTCAGTTTCATTCCTTTTTTTGGCATCATCAGGGCATAAAAACACTTAAGGTTAATACTGTAACAAACATTCCGTCTGTGTCCCATCCCACTTGACGGTTCACTTGAATACACCCTAGAAAATCCCCACGGATTTTGAGTCAGTTTTTCACCTGGTCTAATACGGTATGGTTGCCACAATTGGCGATATGTCACTATTTTTATTTAAATCTACAATTTCTACTGATGTTTTCATCTGTGGGGACTTAACACTCAAAAAATAATTTCACACCCCTTTTTGCTATCAAACCTTTCAAATGCCTAAAAACAAGTTGATAGTTTTCCAAAGGCGGTTTGGGGGAAGAAACAAAGGGGGTAGGCTACTTGCCTCAGGTGAAGAAATTTTAGGGGTGAAAAAAATTCAAACAAATAATCTAAAGGTTATAATTGTTTTGTAATTTTTGAAATTTTAATAATAAAGTTGAGGACGCAGTTCATAAATGAAAGTAATTAATAAATAAAAATCAAAATCGTTAGTAATAATTAGAAAATTTAATAATTTAGATAATAAAAAAGAACAACTAAATTATTAATTAACTAATAAATTGAAAACAATTTTGTTAATAATGAAAACTGGCCTGAATTTTTTTTGGGGGAGAGAGGGGGCGGGGCTCTAATCGAGAATTTGCAATAGGCGCAAGAGGGGCCAGAACAGCCACAGTAGTTTTGACGAAAAAGATCAAGTCACGTAGGAACAATTGGAGAGCCACCTTTGGGATCATACCCAACTACTCTAAAATGCGAAGCCTGTCACGATTTCTTACATAATTTCCAAGAGATTTTAGAATTATACGTCAATTTTGTGATTTCTTGGAAATACCATCGCCACACCTGAAATTTTTCCTTTCTATGTGTCTGAACTGATGAGATTACCTCAGGAATTTTGGCGGGATTGGCGGAAACTTTTGGTTTTTAACACGCCACCAGTGCGAAAACTCTCTCTTCCCGGTTGATCCTCATTCCACTATGCTGAGCAGATATTGGGCACGCAAGAAAATACGAAGCTGCAAGCCCACTCGTTCTTGGCATTAATTGATTACGCCCTCCTAGACTTTGAAGAGAAATCCATACGCGTGGATCACAGTTCCCTGTGGTTGAAATATATTGCAGAAAAAACAGAAATATGTTCCCAATTTAGCAATAAAATCAAACAAACCTTTCTTCAACAAATAGTCTGCAACTCAACGAAAAGAAAATCAAAGTGATGAGGTTCAGTCCGCTATAGCGACACCTCCTGTGCTCAGAGCCGTGGTACTCAAATGCATCTGTTTCAGATATCCCTAGCCACGCTTTTAGTTAGCGATGGTTAGGTTTCGTCCAATCTGAGTCGAAAACAATCCAAACGCTTCATTGTTCCACGTATGTGCGCCCTATCGTAGAATATGCCTGTCCTGTATGGGGTCCATAAGTGCATAATAGTTTTGGTTTTTACCTTTTTTTTAGCTTTTTCAGTTTTTTTTCTTTTTTCTTTTTAGTTTTTTTTTAGTTTTTACCTTTTTTAGTTTTTTTTTAGTTTTTTTTCTCCTTTATTTTTCTTTTTTTCCTTTTTTAGTTTTTTTTTCTTTTTCAGTTTTTAGTTTTTTTAGTTTTTTTATTAGTTTTAGTTTTTCTTTCTTTTTAGTTTTTTTGTAGTTTTTACCTTTTTTTAGTTTTTTTTTTAGTTTTTAGTTTTGTAGTTTTTACCATTTTTTATTTTTTTATCTTTTTTAGTTTTTTTACTTTTTTAGCTTTTTTAGTTTTTTTAGTATTTTCTTTTTAGTTTTTACCTTTTTTAGTTTTTTTTCTTCTTTTGTATTCAAGGTTCGAACCTGGAACCTCTCGGACCTACAACCTGAAACAACGCTCTACCAAATAAGCTACTTCGGCTTGAATACAATACCAAAAAAATCATATTTGACCGATGATCTAGAATCAGTTCAAAAACGGACGATCGAAATTATAGCGAGCTAGATATATACGACTTATGAAAATGCCAAGCCTACGTGGCAGCCGTTTCCAATTAATACGTAAGTTCCGGGAGGCCATCCTTTCCTCTAGAAGACATTGCTCACAACTCCCTTTAGTTGCACTGGTCGTATCAACACTCCGTCAGAAAAAAACGACTGATGCCACCCGAAAGACAGGACAAGCCGTCAGATAAATTCTCTTGTGCCTTTTATTGCAGGGTTATTAACAAATAATAACCTGTGTGTCTGTTTAATTTGATTACAAGAAACAATAGCATGTAGTCAGCCTTCAACCATGACCATGATTGTTACTTTGTTAACAAAACACATTTCTTTTTAACAAACCATTTTTTAGGAGGACATTGATGAGCTTCATATACTTATGATCAGTGTTTCACGCCCTTTCTTCCTCCCCCAGAAATACCAAGATTCCAATATCTTATAATTTGACCCCATCTCAAGGCCTATCAACAGCTCTACCAATACGGAGAAATTATACAAAAATAAGACGAAATCAATCTCTCTCCTCTCTGATCTCAAATTAAATATGACAAGGATTTGCCCAGCACTTTGTTTTTCTTGCTAAAAAAAAAAGTGGCAACCCTAAACACTGGCAACTTCTCCCGGTCCCTGGGTCACTTAGTAACATTATTCTTAAGTATTCAGACTTGGCACGTCCGGCCGAAATGTCCAGACCACTGGATATAAACCACTCTTTGGTGATAGATATCATAACCCAGATCGGAACACTTCGTTCATTAGTAGAGAACATATTTTTATAATTTTTTTTCGAACAGATATGGGCCTAAGGTTATATTTGAATGTTCGTAGCTACTGGTTTCAAACATCCTAAAAATGTTTACGAGAAAATTTTCAGGTTCACACAATAAGAACCCATAAACATGTCGGCAAACCAGAAACACAGCCACACTTTACAGCATCAAGTATTCAATCAGTGACATACCTTGAGAGATACCCATATACCCAGACAATAGGCCTATTAACTGCTGTACTAAGACCGACAAATTATGCAAATATCAGACGAAATCAATAGTCTATTATACCCACGCCCGCACTAAGAACATGACAATGGCATTCTTTTACAAGTCAAATTACGATATACACCTTTTTTACCTCCCATATCTAATAGCTTTAAACATGATCTAAATATTTTTTTTCTCTTCATTTCGCCCTATCTATCCTCTCTGATCTCAAATAGATGCCGGCATGACCTACAAGTAAACCACACCTGCATTTACGGTTTTGCATCATCCCGGTCAACCCTTAAATAAAAAAAAAACAAAGAAAAAATCAAATTGTACTTTGAGTATATAATGTAAAATTCCACCATCCCCATTTAGAGAAAAAAAATTTCTAAACTGAAAGTAAATAGGGTACAATTCTAAGGAAGGGCTTTTCTGACAGCTTATGAAGTAGTTAGGTGAAAGCAAAGCTTTTGGAAATGCAGGGTTGTGAGCACGGTCCACAGTCTCGCTAATTTGGACCATTAGTCCCTGTAAAATGGCACTAGAAACACTGGTTTCAGAAACAGCACCACTGGTCTCGAATTCGAACCACTTTTCTCAGGATTTTTAAATTATTTGGTAAAGAAAAACTTAGTTTTACTTCAATAGCCCGCTGCTGAGGTTTCGCGAAAAAACAAGTCAAATTCCATAGCCCCCTCACTAAAAAAAAATCCTATAAAGGGACTTCCAACTCGATCTCTAAGCAGTGAGACAAAACATGGTAGACTGGCCAAAGTTATATAAAACTCGTAGCCATTCTAATGAGAACTTGCTTGGCTTCATGTACCCGTTGTATAGCTTCACGCAATTCTCTTCGGAGCTGAAGATTATTGATTGGCTGAGAGCTGCCGACATAACCAATTATACGGATAGGATATTTTAGACACAGGGATTTTGGGATATTTAGACAGAGATAACTTGACAATTAAGCTCCTGAGAAAATACTGTGATGCCTGTAATCCTAAGATTTGAAGCTTATTCATCAATGACGCACGGAAAAATTTAGCAATTTATAGAAAAACTAGCCAAAACATAAAAAAAAATAAAAATTACGTGAAAAATCTTAAATTTCGAAAAATGTTAGTTTCTAGAATTGGTCACTCTAATATATTATAGGAAAGATTTACGAAATGTGAAGGAATTGCTCTAACTGAAAAAAAACAATAGGATTTGATAATAGTCCTTTACAAATGTAGTAACTAGTAAACCTATTTATATGTAATATAAATTATTTGATAATGTAATGTCTATATCCCCAACATGAGTAGCATGTTCATCAGAGACCCACAAAGGAATTCAGCAGTTTATAGAACAAACACCCCCCAAAAAATAATAAATAATACGGGAAATTCGGAATTCAAAAATTCGTAATTCCTAGAATAAGTTGATCTATTACACCAACTATAGAGAACATAGGATACTTACGGAATGTGAGGGGGGGGGGTTCTCCAACTACATACACCAACACGGCTTGATAATACACCTTTACACAAATTCCAAATTTAGTTGAAATATAGTGATTTTCATAAACAAACACAATAAATGGTAATTTATTTTACAATCGCAGCGTATAAAATGTGAATTAAAAGGGTAAAATGGGCTAACCCTAAAGAAACCAAAATCGTCCACTTATTTTATAGTGGGTAGCAATTTGAATAGTTAGTTTTGGGTTCCCTTTTAGTTCTAAAATTTTTGGTTTTATTTCAAAAACGAAAGCAAAAGTGAAAATTAGTGGAAAAGGTTATTGTCACTGATAAAATTGATCCTTTCAGTAAAATTAACGTCTTTAGATTTCGAAAAATATAGCAAACATTAACAAGAACACAGTAGGGACTGTTAATTACTGTTAATTACTGTTAATAGGGACATTAATTGACCCTGTCGAATCACCTAACAAATATCCTGTTACGATTGAGAGAAGCCAGTTAAGAGAACTGGATTATAAATAATCTCTATCGGGAATGTTGCTTACAGCAAGCCTTTTAAGTGCAGCTGCAGAAGCTGTTAATTGCAATCAATAGGGGACTAATCTTTTTTTTCCTTTTTTTAGAGAGATATACACAGTAAATCTTGTACCACTTTTGTTCCTTAGGCAAAATTGGCTCTGTTATCCTTGCCGTGCTTTTTCAGTGGGTCTATGATAAAAAAAAAAGTTGTGTTTTGAGTATAGTGACATCTTCTTGAGCCGATGTTCTGCGTTTATAAGTGTTAACCAAGTAAAATTTCTTTACAACTGTTATATGGAATTTTAATAGTGTAAAGTCAAGTTTTAGAGTTCTACCGTATTTCTGTGATCCAAAATTTAAGCACTCTGCAAATTATAGTTGGGCACTCTGCAAATTATATTATTTAAGCACTCTAATTTGTTAATTTAAGCACTTTGCAAATTATGGAGCAAATATAGGGGTATATATATAAATATAGGGGCAAATTATAGTTGGCCTATATTATGTAGTATATATAGTTGGCGTATATGTAGTATATATATAGTATATATAGTGTAATTATAGTTGGCCTATATATAGGGGCCTATATTATAAATATAGGGGCAAATTATAGTTGAGCACTCTGCAAATTATATTAATTTAAGCATTCTAATTAATTAATTTAAGCACTCTGCAAATTATAGAGCAAACATAGGGGTGTTAGATGGCAGGGGAAATTGTACCGAATGGCACATAGTCTTAGTACTATTAGGAATGTTGCTTGTAGCAAGTGTAACTTCAGAAAAGGCAAACAAGGGTTATTAGTTGCAATTAATAATACATCTCCAATCTCTTTGTATTACTTCTTCTCTATAGCCAAAAGTGTATCTGTTATATACGCCATCATTTACAACAAAAGTACAAAATAAGATAAAAAATATAGTTAATTGACAGAGAAAAAGAAAGACTACTCTCCTATACTTCCGTATTAAAAGTGTGTTTGAATTCTACTGGTTTGTTTTTATGACGTATTTTTGCAAGTCACAGCCAATTTTTTTAATTTCAGGAAAGAAAAATCGCACTGCCATTTAAAATTGATCAAAATAATAAGCAAAAGGGCAAATGATACGGCACTAGACAGTCTCTATTAGTGGTGCTGGTTTCTGTTTCATGACCCTTCAGCCAGGAAGTGCAATGGGGGTTGAGGGCCAGCAATCCTGTGCTTTCGCACTCCTTTCCTCTTTACCTTCCCAGAGTTCTCCAGGTACCCGTTTAGAGCTGGGTTGACACTGGCTGAGCTTACAGAGTCTTGCCACATACCCCAGTTCAAAAACAAATAACCAGCGCCACCAGGACTCAAACTCGCTTCCTCGTGGAAAAAGATTTCAAGTCTGGCGTGCAAATCTGAACTGACACGACATTACAATTTCTGGAGAGACAAGTAACTCCACCTTTTTCAAACCTGATTGGTTACTTTTTGAGAAATATTAAGGCAGTACAATAATGAATATGTGACAATTGTACTTAGATGATACATCATATAGAAATTCCCAAGATAGTGAGCAATGAAAAAGATCCTAAGCTCAGGGATTCTAAAGATCCCAACTCCCTAGATCCTAAGCTCGGGACTGAAATCTCAAAATCTTTGGACAAATTCTAAGTAATGGCAGGCTTGATCCCAGGCGTGAGCGGGTCCCTTACATTGCAATTACCATAGTAGATTTTTATGTCAAATCAAATGAACTTGCTCAAAATTGCCTCTAATAAGGGACATAGGTTACTTACGTGTTATCCCGAATACACTCAAGAAGTGAAGTTAGGTTAATCCCAATTAAATATACCGAAATATGATGAAAATATAATACTTTAGTAACAAAATTATGGAAACTACAGAATTATGGAAGAGGAAAGCAGTAAGGAAAGCAGGAAAGGAAAGAGGAAAGCAGGAATAGAGAATTATGGAAAGCAGCCAGTTGAGAACGCATTATATTAAAAATGTAACCAACTCTATATATTAAGTATCTAATTAAAATATACCTGCATAGTAGTTTATTTACTCAGGCTAAGCTAATTATCTCGAATGCCGACAGAAAAAAAAACAATTTAACTCGCATCAAGAAATTGAGTGTGGTCGGGATCATAAGTCGGGAAAATAAGGGACTAGTCTATCTTATTAATACATTGTTTTTCTATGGACTTTCACCAAGTCCGTCCCATCAGAGCCCAAAATGGAATCTTTTTCTGGTAAACAGAAGTCTGTGAAGATCATACTGTCATGTCAACTGCCAAGCAAAACCATTTTGACCCCTGAACCTATCTTAGCTCTCTTCTTACGCGAAAACCACAATTTCTAAGATTTTCTTTGGGTTATTTCAAAATCATGGAGTTTTTAGAGCAGTAGCCTATCATGTTTTTGAAGTGTTGCCAAGTTTAGCCATGAGGATAAATGAACAAAAATATTAAGGCAATTTTCACAATACTGTTCATCCGTAACATTTAAAACATTCACAATAGTTGATTCCCAGAAACAACAGCACCTGTAAAGGGAAGCCGCATCTTTTAAATGTGTTTGATGTCATATGTTTTTAGCTTGCTTTTCGACCACGATTTTTTTTTTCAATTCGGCCCCTGCACAAATCAAAAACTACATAGTTATATATCCAAGTCTTTGCAATATAAATTGAATTCTCATTTTTTCCTAGCTTTTCAAAATCAAGGCCGTATCCAGGGGGAGTGGTTCAGAAGGTTTAAAGGCCCTCTCCCCCTTGAAAGAATTTTTGCCCGACTCGAAAAATATATTTTATAAGTTTTTTGTGAACGCCCCCTCCCCCCCGAAAAAATCTTGGATATGGCCCTGCTCAAGACATATTTAGTTCTGAAAGTTTACACTTAACCAATTCAAACAGTCAGATACTATTTTTACTGCCCTTGGTACTTTAGTAGATTCCCGTCGAGGAGTTGAGCAGCTTTCTTGCGGTAAGAAAAAAAGTTACCAATAGCTTTAGCAAAGCAAACTTGGATAAACATTCAATAAAAAGGATACTTATGGCTCAAAAAACAAAATTACTGTTATTTCCAATTATTTTTGGAGCAAAGGTTATAAGGTTTATTACCCATTAACACTACAAGTGCATGAATATATTTTGCAACCCAGCAAAAAGGAGGGCAAGTGAGGATAGGATGATGCATGGAACTGGTTACTGTTCTCTCCTGCTGTTATTCGTGTAGCCAAAAATTTGGTTATAGGCTATTTGCTAGCATTTCAAAAGTGCAATTACAGGCACTAATCATACGATAACAAAGATCAAATTGCAACAGGGATAACATACCAACTTATCGTTGTAATTGCTCGTTCCAATAAACTGATTTCATGCTTCAGTGACCAGGGCAAAGGCAGATCTAGAGAAAAATCTTGGGGGGGGGAGCAATGTGACAGGGGCGTCAATAATTGACCAGACTGACAAGTCTATTCAAAAAGAGAGTGGAAAACAGAAAAACCACAGAATGAGAGCACCAGAAAAATCTTGGGGGGGGGGGTCCGGGGTACCCCTCCCTCTGGATCCACCAGTCGGCCAGAGCTACTTATTTGGTTCGTAAATGTTGACACCAATAGTGACAGGATTAACTACACTTTTCAATTCCGCCAAAACGAGGACAAGATAAAATAACTGACGTAATGGTGTATAATTAGCGACGAAGACTAGACTGCCTTTCCATCACAAACATCACAAACAAGAAGAACAATAGGGGATTCTTTTCGTAAGACAGTTGAATTCTAATTTGAATGTATCTTGGTTGAATGTATATCGTTAATCTTGTTGTTGATGTTTGTAACGGTGTATTTATGGTGTAACGGTATGTAATGGTGTATGTGACATAAAGTGCCGTACTTGCGTATTTGACTGGTTATTGTTTCGTGTAAAAAGAAGCAAAATTTTGCTCGCCGGAAAAAACTAGTGTTTTTTTTTTTCTTTCCTTCTTCAGTACAAAACAGGCTAAATCAAGCCCAGATACTCACAATAGACGACCTCAAAATTACTGTCTGAAATTACTGCCTTGGCCCTCTTTAATTGCTGAATGGGTTTTGTCAAAATTTCAAAAAACAAATAGGTATAAGCCCTGCCTTAATGTTTGGCTAATGGGCATAAGAAGTCTGCCTTCGTGGGCACCAAAAAAGTAACTTACGATAGCAATTTTTTTATTTGACTCCCAAAATCACGCCTCAAGGTCAGTTTGGCCATTAGCCAAACGCAAAAATTTAGTTCTAATGCTTGGAATTTAGCGCAGCCAATTGGTGATGAAGCCGTAATTTTGGCTGGTCACTATATACCCTACTGTTATTTCGTGCAGTGGAAAATTTCGTCAATATTGCTGGGTTTCGAACGAATTATTCGAGATACTCATCACTACTTCTACACAGAAATAGTGATACGAGCCTCGAACGGATTTAATGATGACATGATAGGGTGTGGCTAAAACTTTAAATTTGTAAAGCGGTTTCATATATCAGTGAAAGGGATACAAGTGGAAATAACCCAGCCCCAAATACTTCGAATGCAGGGCCGTCAAAGCTGAAGTTGAGCTATTCAAAACTTTCTTCACATGCTTAGTAATGATACCCATGTATAAACCCAAAATTAATTAACAAATTTATAATTGACCATGTACGTGTGATCGAAATATCCAGTATATTTTTTGATTGTTTTTTTTTTACTGTGTAATAAAAGGAGTTATCCCTAGTCGAACTGCTATTTATCGTCAAGTAATAGAAGAAGAAATTTTATCCGTCTCAAATATTGCGAAACTTGAACATACGTAATCGGTGAATTAAGTAATTCCGACTATCCTGAGTCATGCTGATGGTCAAGTTAAATACAATTCTTTTGTCATTACAGCATTCAACCTTTTCTGCTTCATTTAGTATTCTGTCTGTTGTATAATCAGATATTTCCCAAATTACGTTAGCGTAGCAATTTGTATTTTCATTTATCTATTTATTTCATTTAATAATTTCATTCATTTATTTCACATTATTTGTATTTTCATTTATTAGGTTTACGGTCAAATTTTTGGTTGAAACATGAAAATTCGTTTCCTTAGCTCTAAAATTGCCTTGACCCAGCAGAGGGTAAACGCATCCGTTGATTTTTGGATTAAAATCAACTTGGTGGAAGTGAATGAAAACTTGAGAGCCATGTCTAATTAGAACAAAGCCAAGGCAAATAGTCTCTAACAGAGGTAAAGTTGACTTGAGAGCCATGTCTAATTAGAACAAAGCCAAGGCAGATAGTCTCTAACAGAGGTAAAGTTGACTTGAGAGCCATGTCTAATTAGAACAAAGCCAAGGCAAATAGTCTCTAACAGAGGTAAAGTTGACTTAACTTTTTCAGAATTGTATAAAAATGATTCATTTCACTTGTTGATAAATATTCTATCATCCATACTAGGGCAGAAGAAAAGAAAATGAAACCTTTCAGACTTGCATCAAAGAAGAAGAACAAACTACCTTTCCACTGCACCTTTCCTCCTCTAGAAGAGGGAATGAGTAATAAAAAGCTCTTAAACATAATATGGGTAACTCCGAGGCTACTGGCTCAGCAGATGTAGAGAAGAAGAACAAACTGCAGTTTAGAATTTACAAACCGTCAAGGTGATCCATCACCTTATACTCAAAATCACCTTATACTCAAAAGCGCCTTTCCACTGCAAACATCCCATCACCTCCCAAAAGTAGAGCAGTCAATTTAGAGCCTCCTCTGGAAAAGGGACTGAGTAATAAAAGAGCTCTTAAACATAATATGGGTAACTCCGAGACTACTGGCTCAGCAGATGTAGAGAAGAAGAACAAACTGCAGTTTAGAATTTACAAACCGTCAAGGTGATCCATCACCTTATACTCAAAATCACCTTATACTCAAAAGCGCCTTTCCACTGCAAACATCCCATCACCTCCCAAAAGTAGAGCAGTCAATTTAGAGCCTCCTCTGGAAGAGGGAATGAGTAATAAAAGAGCTCTTAAACATAATATGGGTAACTCCGAGACTACTGGCTCAGCAGATGTAGAGAAGAAGAACAAACTGCAGCTTAGAATTTACAAACCCTCATGGTGAGCCATCAACTTATACTCAAAATCACCTTATACTCAAAAGCGCCTTTCCACTGCAAACATCCCATCACCTCCCAAAAGTAGAGCAGTCAATTTAGAGCCTCCTCTGGAAGAGGGACTGAGTAATAAAAGAGCTCTTAAACATAATATGGGTAACTCCGAGGCTACTGGCTCAGCAGATGTAGAGAAGAAGAACAAACTGCAGTTTAGAATTTACAGACCCCTCAAGGTGAGCCATCACCTTATACTCAAAATCACCTTATACTCAAAAGCACCTTTCCACTGAAAACATCCCATCACCTCCCAAAAGTAGAGCAGTCAATTTAGAGCCTCCTCTAGAAGAGGGAATGAGTAATAAAAGAGCTCTTTAAAATAATATGGGTAACTCTGAGGCTACTGGCTCAGCAGATTTATAAACTCCATTAAAAAACCTGGAAGCAGGGAGTACTTCACAGATGGTTGGAAAATACAAGTCGCCATCTACCTGTACAAAAAAGGACAGGAAAACCAAACCTGGAATTACCAAGGAATGTTTGTTATTAGTATTATTGTCAAAATACATATTATTGTTCTTCCTAACCTTCCGGGAAAAGAAACGTCGATCCGACATCCAATGCGCCAGCAATAACTCTAGAGGATGTTTATCCTTATATTGTTATGAACCACGTTATTGCGGACAGGAAAAAAAAGAATTGAGTGATCATCTGATTAATTTAGAAATTACTGCAAAATAAACATCACTTACAACAACCACTAAGGGATGGCAAAAAAGAGCCAGGTAAAAGACGGACGAAACCTTTAGAGTCTCAACCGATTATCTTGCAACCATGTCTCAACCAAATAAAAATTTCTAGAATTATCCCTTTTATCATACCTTTAAAATGAAAAAAAGGCAGATCTTTAATGATTTGACATAAGAATTAAAAAGTAGTGGCACCACTAAGGATTTTGGCGCCTTTTAAGGATTGTGGCACCTTTTAAGGATTGTGGCACCTTTTAAGGATTAAAAAGTAGTGGCACCACTTGCTGTGTATCGTCTGGCGACTTCATCAAAAACGTAGAAAATGACAAAGAAACTTGGACATTTGATACTGTTAATCTACTATGTAATAGGATTTAAGCAGAAATTTCTCTATATGCGATAATTGATCAGCTTTTTAGGATTGTTGCAAGTCAAAACCCAGTCTGCACACAGTAGCTCTAGGTTAGCTTAGCAAAATCTTGGCAGTCTAAATTGGATAGTTTACTTTAAGCCAGTAAGCCAGCTGGGGAGATAATTCTACTTTCTTTACCCTCTCCTGCATTTTAAAGCACCTAAAAAGATAAAGCAGCACTCTTTAGGCTTAACAAAGTCACCAGGCCCTAGATGGCTTTGGTTATTCTTCTTTTTGACACTAGCGCCATTTTCCACTCTTTTAAGTTTCCAATGGCCCTTGGACAGGAACGAGGTCAAACTAGGCGAGTTTTTAACTTGAAAAGGGTTGCATAAGGCAATGCTTTACATTACGACAGATCTTTGAGCAGCCCAGCCAGATATTTTATCTCATTGCAATCCAACTCAATTGGACAGAAAAGAGGGTGTCGGGAGTGGCGGTTCTACGTCTTGGTAAGGGGCTGCTGCCCCTCCTCTGGTTTTTCTGACATCTGATATTAAATTCATTTCATTTTATATAATTATACTAATGTGGTATACCTTGCATCCTCTAGATTATGAGGCCTAAAACCGCTAATGGGCATCGGACCAAAAACAGATTTGTTATCACTTTTAGCTTAGCGCGGGCCAGATTAAGGATTCGTGGAGTTTTTGATTATGGCTGATGGTATAAGAGGCTCAAGGCTGCAACGAGGGGTCATCTCAATTAACCCCCCCCCCCTTCATCTGGCTCCCACAGAATCTTCAGATCAAATTTTAACAAAATTTCCAGTTATTAACACTCTTATTTCTTAATTTATTATTTGAATTATTTAATTGCTATTAATTATTTTACTTAGTATTATTATTTAATCTTTTCAATTAATTTAAGTAATTAATTAATAATTTATTATTTTCATTGACAGAAATCATGAATTGTGCCAAGATTAGCAGGACTAGATAGTTCTTCTTAGATCGTAACTGTGGTGAAAACCACCGGAGCTTCATTGTCACTGGTCGGATCCAGACTCAAGATTGACGCCAACTGGATGGTTGGCTTTTGCGCTAAAATTCTTCCACTTAAGCTTTTTACATTTTACAACTCATGAAATTTACATTCACGCCTTTTTATCTAAGACTTGAAATAACTTGAATAGTACAGAACAGTTGAAAACACTAGTGGATCCAGGCGGTCCGGGTGCCCCTGGGCCTCCCAAGATTTTTATGGCCCCTTTTTTCCCTTTTTTTTCTTTTTCCACTCTTTTTTAGAATAAATTTGTCAAATTGGTAAATTAATGGCACCTTTGTCACAATGTCTCCCCTCCCCAAGATTTTGCTCATCGGCCGCCTTGTCACATTGCCCCTCAGATTGTGCAAAAACTACAAGCAAGTTAGTATACTTTGGGAGCTATATCATTACCAGATCTTAAATCACCATATTTTTCAAGTCCATATTTTAATTTTCCTCAGCACAGATTATTGATGCTTACTTAGATCTCTCACTTTAATATTTTTGCAAACCTCAAAAGCCATCCAAATAGATGATTTGGTTTCATAAAGGTTGAAGCTTCCTAAAAAGTGACAGTGTACAACTAGACTAGTTTTGTTAGATAGGCAGACAGTCAATGTGAGGAACACGTCATCCATGTATTTTGCTGGGGTTGAGACGTCTGGTGAAACCTAATAGATAATCTGTGTTCTCAGTTCCCTACTGATCTCCTTAGGCCCCAGTGTATTCTGAAATTTTTTTTCTGATCAAACAAATTACCTTTGTTACATAACCCATATTCAAATTCAATTTACGATAATAATACAGAATGACTCCTCCCTCTCTGAAGGAAACACTAGAAAATTCTAAAAATATCTTTACAAAATTCTAAAGTACTTTTGTAATTCCTAAAAGCGCTAAACGTTACTTTACCCTCCCCCCCCCTGATGAGCAAATAACATCGACGAAATTAATAAATGGAAAATGAACGAAGAATATAGAACTTTTTCTACATATTTGCACATTACGAGCAGGGGGCAGATACAGTAGAGTGATAGAGGAGGAAATTCTGCACTAGCACCCAATTTACTGCATCTGTAAAGTCACATTTCAGTCGTGTAACGGCGATTCTTAGTGTATAGAGCAAGATGTCTGAATCAGGCCAAATATGTAACTTCTTCGCTTTCTAAAAACTGTTAAACTTGTTTGGCTTCTTGCCAATTCTTTTTCCTTTTTTTAAAATCCGTCTTGCAGCTTTTCGTAAAGCTCGTTGACAATAAGACTTTAGCAATATCGAGACTTAGCTAGCGCTAATTTGAGCGAATCAGAATTTTTCAGCCAGTTAGGGAATTTCATGAAAAATCTGATTGACTCAAATCAACACCAGCTAAACCCCAGTATTAGTAAAATCCCAATGTTAATTGGCCTTAATGATCTTACCATCCTTATGATACTTTTTTGCTTTTTGAGTTAGTGTTTAGATGAACAATGGGTCTCCCTCTTCCTTAGCAGGTCATGGGCGGAGCCGTTCCTAGGGAGGGCACAACCGGGGCGGATGCCCCTGGCACCATGGTTTGGGGGCGCTGCAGATGGGGAGTTGCCCCACTGTGATCGAATTTTTCGCTTTGATTTGGCTTTCTTTTCCTTATATTTGAGTCGGGAGGGGGCATTGCAATTAATTTTTTCCCAGGCAACACCAACCCTAGAAACGGCCCTGGCTCAAGGAGCCTTTATAGGGATTTGTTCTATATACTTGTTTCTTTTTTTATTTTTTATAAAAAAATCTTACTTCGAAATAACATCATCCTATTCCGAGCCATGAAACAATAGCATAAAAATTGTGGGAAATTTTTAGTACAAAAATTACTCTCCAGGACAGTAGAAGAATCGACTTAACATGATTTAATCTTTTTCTCAGGAGCTTACAAATGCGGTTAGGCTCAAATTTCACGTTTCTTGAATGCTATGGTACAAGAACAACAAAAATATACCCTCATGCCCACAAGGATCGTTACACCATGCATGCTTGAGTAGAAATAATTAGCAAGCTCATTAATAAACATTCGATCAGTGATTAGTTTTAGTCATGCAATCCTGAAAATTACTTTGAACTATACTCAATTGACTAAAATAATTTTCATTGTTTTTTCATATATTACGGGTTATAAGATCTAGCTGTCTAGCAAGAGTTGATTTGTCCTGCCATCTACAAGAGGTCAATGACTTTATTTTAAGTTTAAAATGAGATTCCATTTACATGGCACTCAGCAAACACTTCTAAATAAAGTGAAGTTTTCACTTAAGTTTGAGAAAAGTACAATCCAGAGAAGAGGATTTGAGGGTC